>NW_025862111.1:0-2049 GCF_002878395.1 Capsicum annuum
AAAAGAATCTACTAATTTAAATAAAAGTAATTTATGAGAATTTAATTAGATGAGATAATTATTCCTTATTTAACTCAACTAATTTGAGTAAAATAAGGACGGTAAATCTTGTTGTATATGTATTTGTATAACAACAGTTTAGTTAAATACAAAATACAATTTTTTATTTTTCGTAATTATGAAATTGCTGCTATAAAAGTTACATTAAGACTCTATAGTTGCTATTTCTGGAATTTTCCCCCAAAAAAATCATTTTAAAAAAAAATTTAAACCCAAAAAAAAATCTATAAAAACCCTACACTTTCAAATCATTTTCCACACAATTTTTCATTCTCTCAAATCTCAATTCTCAAATATTTTATATATTTTCTAAAGTGCTCACTTTATTTTTTTTAATTTTGCGATTACAAAATACGAGTGGAGGTTTCTAAGTTGCAACCTTCAGATACTTTCTAAATTTGATATTTTTGTTCTATCTCTTACGTTTAATTTTTAATTAGTATATTAATTGTTGAATATTTAATTTTATTATATTTGTGTATTTTGAATTTTTTTAATTTAATTTATATTATGGATAAATTAAGAAACCTCGCCACTAAAGGTGTTAGAATTTTTTGTCCCAGAAGTGATAGTGGTAGTAAAAAGTGAATTACTAGCGGTAGAGGTACTTCAAGTGGTAGATATACCCGCGTGTCTCCGCCTCCGGTACCGCTTAGTCAACCTTTTGAGGAAGAAATAGGTGTAAGAGCTTACGATATGGATTATGTAGAAACTCAGGAAAATTACGGTATAGAAGAAGAAAATGAAGTAGATGCGGTTAATTTAGATGAAGATGATGAAAATATTGGTGAGACATCCGCAGTAGAAAATGGTAACGTTAAATCTGAATTGGCTAATCTCCCTCCCCGTACCCCAAGAGCTCGTAAAACAACTAGTATTGCATGACATTTTTTTGAACGTATATCAAATATTGAGGTGCAATGCAATATTTGTCAACAAATATATAAGCATAAAAGAGGAGGCAAGTAAGAGGGTACGGGTACGTTAATGAGACATATAAGTGATAAATACGATAGAGAGTTAAAAATTGCAAAAGGTGTTGTAGATGTTGGTGGACCAACACAAACTAGAATGGTCCCAGAAACCGATCAGATAAATTGAGGGACCGGAAAGAAATAGCAAAAATGATAGTTGTGGGTTGTTTGCCTTTTAGTTTTCCTTCTTCTGATGCCTTTATTCATTATATTCAAGTAATTTATAATCCTATATTTGATGGTATTCCTAAAAGTACTTGTAGGACCGATATTTTTAGATTTCATTCACAATATTATTTTTATTTATCAACATTATTAAAAAATATTCAATGTAGAATGTCTCTAACTTCTGATCTTGATCATGTTGTAAATAAAAATAATTATTTAACCATAACTTGTCACTGGACAGATAGTAATTGTTATGCAAAAACGTATTCTTGCTTTTTTATATGATGAAGATCGTAAACACACTGGAGATTTTATTGCTGATTTGATTGCTAAAGTTGCAGAATTTTATGGTATTGAAAATAAAATCTTATGTATTGTTTTTGATAATGCTTCTAACAACAAGACTGCTATAACAAAGTTAAAATCTAAGTTATATCCGCCGTTACTTGAAATTTTTCATGTTAAATGTGCTTGTCATATATATAATTTAATTGTGAGATATGATCTTGAGTTTTTTGAGCTTTATATTTAAAAAAATTGGCTTGTCGTTGATTTTATTAAAGAAAATAATCGTAGAAAAAGAATTAGAGACTTTAAACTTAAATGTGAACAAAATAGACTTGCACCGATATTGATGCCCAAAGAATGTGATACTAGATGTAACGCCATGCATGATTTTTTTAAAACTTGCTATAAATATAGAGTACCTATTACACTATTTTTTAACCAACATTGTGATTCGTTTGTTGATTCTGCCCACTGCATGCTACATGATTCTGACTGGGCTATAATTAATGATTTTGTAAAGTTTTTATATAGCTACGTTTGAATTTTTCAGTGCTTATTA
>NW_025862112.1:0-2765 GCF_002878395.1 Capsicum annuum
GGTGTAGTGGTCAATGAAGTGAGTGAGTGCCATGTGTGTTCAGGTTCAAATCTCAACAGAGGCAAAAACATTAGGTGATTTCTTTTCATCTGTCCTAACCTTGGTGGATAGAGTTACCTGGTGCTTATTGTTGCTGGTGGGAGGTGGCAGGTATTAGTCGAGGTGCATGCAAGTTGGTCCAGACACCGCGATTATAAAAACAAGTACGTAGGAGAGATTTTCTCTCTATGTAATTGCTATATTTGTGGTGTTTGGGATGGCTTGCATTGTTTTTTTCTTTTGGTGGCTTTCATGCTCTCATCCTCCGAGCATCCTGTCCAACGCACAAGCCACGAGTTGCCAAGGCGTAATCCACCAAGGGTGTGCTATAGATTTGATTCGAATCTGGGATTGTTAGTTATGTCTCGACCGCTATGTGATGAGTTTCTTTTATAGGTTTCCTAAGGTTTCCAAATTATTGGATGCATTAAAGTTTAGTTGATGTTTCACATCTCCTAGTGAATTTAACCGGAAAATAAAGTGTACTCTTGCAGATTTGTTTTACTCGTTAATGAACTTCTTGTGTCAAAGTGAAAATAAATTTATTGCTTTTATGGCGTCTGTCTTTTCCATGCATCCATCAGTAAAACACCCCAATCACTTCCTTTTCCTTACTTGAATTTCCTGAACTTATGGTTGAGCTATTTTGTTGAGGTTGTCTTTTTAACCAACCTTTTTGGGCCACCGGCCTCATTTCCACAAGTTTGAGTTGGCTTAGCAATGGCATGTCCACTGTATTCCTCATAGATAAGAGTTCAAGTAGCATAAAGAGCAAAGTGAAAAAACGAATTAACTCATAACTATCATCTGGTCGCCAAGGCCAAGCTTTAGTTTTCTACGCTCTCTTAACTTCTTTCTTGATACTTTTCATCTGAGTGGTTGTTAGATGGTACACTGAATAAGAGATTTTCTTCTTCACCTCTAAGTTATCCAAGGATATGCCCTAATGCTCAGTGAAGTGGATGCAAAAGCTTAGAGATCAAGGTTCTATTTGTAGTAGAGATAAAAAAAAAATTGTGATTTCTTCCCACCTGCCTACAGCTTAGCCTTGGTGGACAGGGTTATCCGGTACCTATGCTGGTGGTGGGAGGTAGCAGAAACTCGGTGGAATAGTCGAGTTGAGCGTATGCTGGCCCAAACACCACCTAGCTACTTTATGATTTGTATATTTTGACCGGATGAACCTAATACTTACATTACACAGACTCTCTTTATAGGAAAAGAGAATAAAACTCATGTTACATGGACTCGCTTGTACAATTGATACTGGTGTGTATTAGTAGTTGGTTGAAGAAACCGTAAAGCACCCAGGCACATTTTACTGTTCAAGATGGGTACATCAAGGAATGTAAAGATCCATGGTCGGAAAATGTTTCGTGCTTATGAAATAAGAAACTAAAGATCCATCTAACATAGTTAACAGCGCATCTATCGCTAGATGTATATACATAAAATTTATGTAGTTTTGAGTATTGTATGTAGGAAAGAGGGGGGAGGGGAGAGAGGTAGAGGAGGGATGAGGGCGTGCAGATCAGATAATTGAGGTCCCGTAAATCGGAGGATGGAGTCAAGTGGGAAGCTGGACTCTTACGGTGAATGTTGTCAACTAAGTATATCAGGTCCTTATGTGTTCAGATTGGATTCAAATAACTTGCAGCTGTCCTGCCATCAAAATGAGTTTAGCACGATTATTGTTATAAATCTTGATTTTACTATCCCGCATTTTTGTTCCTTCAAGAGAGGGCATCTATATGGATATGCCCAATATATGCAGCATGTTTTCTTTTCTTTTTTGCTTCTTATTTTACCAAGCTTTTTTTAGCAGAGGCCCTTTTTCCTGATGGGATATTCGTTCTCACTGAGGCTGCATAATGATTGCTGCGTATAACAGTCCAGTTATCTTTTACTATATCTTTTAAGTGGCTTTGAATGGTAGTAAGTGTTAACTGATAAAGGCAAAACTTAGTGATTATATCCCATCTCTTAATTTCGCGTGTTGATTCTGTTCGTTCTTTTTTTTTTTTTTTTAAAAAGGTAACTTGTGAATTCAATTTATTCTTTGAACTAATTAAGTTTTAGATTACCTTGCTGTCCAGCTATCTTTTGTCCAAGTGTACTTTTCTATCCAATTATCACCCAGTTATTGATAATTAATCATTTGATTGGGGCTTATCTGATAGTACTTTTGCTCCTTTGCTTTATTTATTATGCCGAAATTTGTCTATTCGAAAATTGAATATCGATTGTCCAAGAACGAGTTCTAGTAGCCAGTGAATACTTCAAAATTTAAATCACCTATGTTTTGACTAATACATGTCAAAGGGACTTCGAGTGACTTGTCTAATGCTCCTTTTACTTTGCCTGTATTATTTGCTTCTCTTTACTTGTGCCGCTGATACTAGCTGTAGAAGTTAAAATTGCTAAGAGCTAGAAACTGTACTGTTCAAAACAAGAGAGCTTCTGAACAAGAGAGCTAGAAACTGTAGACTAGCTTTTGGCACTCGCTGAGTATTTTCTTAGTGTTTCATTTTTATTTTATCATTATATGATGTCAACTTTGTGTTACATCTCAATACTAATTATCGTACTTTTTAGGAGCCTGCTGAAAACAATTGTGTGTATAGAAATGAGATACACCATTCTGCTGCAGAACGCACACAAGTATTGCAGGATGTAGCAGCAGATCCAACTTTGCCTCGTACAAAATCTGTTCGTTGTTCTCAATG
>NW_025862113.1:0-1116 GCF_002878395.1 Capsicum annuum
AAAATATAGGCTACATTTGTTTCAAAAACTGAAAAAAAATTACCAGAAAATTATTTTCACTAATTTTTAAAACAAAGGACACCAAACTCAAAGATTGCTAAAAAATAAAGATTTGAGGCCCATTGGATGGGCTTAATGGGCTAGGAGATTTGGACTTTCTAGAATTAAGATGTGTAACAATAGTTGGGCTTATGCGGCTTGCTATTTGGCCCAATTTGTTGGAAGCTAAAGGTACTTTTTTATTGGGGAATGGACAAAAATAACACCTAAAACTAAAATAATTCCACAAAACTAGCACCTAAATTTAAAAACCCGGTAAATAGTCACTCGGTGGAAATTAATTCCAACCAAATGGCCAAGAAATAGATACCCCAGTTTCTTAAGTTACTCAGACTCTTCACTTTCGGTGCCGCACCCGTGTCGACACGACATGGGTGTGGGTGTAGGATCCATACCCGATCTGGTCAACTGATTTTGGGTACTTTGACCAAAATCAACTGAAAAAGTCCGAACAGATTTAAGAAAAATTGTAATTAAAACAAAAGCTAAGGTGATATTGAAGAAAATGGAATACCTATATAGATTGCTTTTTTTTTTTTTATCTCCTTCCAAGATTTTCTTCTTGAACAATATTTTCTACTTAAGTTTTTCATATAATATCTCATAATTTATGCTTTATAACTCATTTTTTAAATATTTAAATTATTTTTTGCCGAATCCCCACACCCATATCCATCCCTAGATCCATATCCCCGAATCTTTAAATTGAGACCGTGAAGGATCCGACCTCTAGATCCGTACCCGTATCAGACACCCGCATCCGAGTCCGAGCAACTTAGCCAGTTTCTAGTCTTCTTTTGGTGAACAATGTTAAGATATTTACTAGTTTCATTTTTGTAGGTCATGTTCTTGCCTTCCTTTTAAAAAAAAACATTGCTGCTGCTTTTTTTGGCTCCTTTTCTTTTTTAAAGATTCTACTCTTTTTTATTTTTTTTAAATAATTGACTAATTACTTTTTTTTTCAGATTATTTTGCATTCACCAACTTTATTAAAATAACATACTATTTGTTTTGATTAGTTTTACATATTTATACAATAAAATACAATACCATATA
>NW_025862114.1:0-7139 GCF_002878395.1 Capsicum annuum
CTCAAGTACTGTTGCACATCTTAGAATGTAAAGAACAAATTCCATCTAGGTATCTAATCCATTAAATCCACCGTATGTCACTTGTTTTAGTTCAGTGTGACGTGTAGGAGATGGAGGAGGCCGCGTTCTTACCTCCATTATTACCGGAGCTTTAATCACCTGAAGATCACAATGAGAATGACATCAACAGACTACTAAATAATTACAACTACGACGTAGTACAGCAAAGCTAAACTGAACTAACAATGGACTGTAAGGAATATTACTACTTACTTAGTACAGTTCATTGTGTCGTTGATCTCACCAAACTAACAAACAGAAAAAGGTACTTAAGCATTTGATTCAACGACCAGTAAGGTTGGACATTTCTGCAGTTTATAAAGCAATGTTTTAACATACAATTTGCAGATCTTTGCAATCTATCCTTAAGACTTTTCAATGTACCCACTAAACTGATGTGCCACTTTGTTATCGGATGTCAAGAAAAAATTTACAAATAGATGATTAAAAAAACTGCACTATACAACAACACCACATCCAGACCTTACAACGTAGAGAGGTTGTTTCCGATAGAGGAGTTGCACTAACTACAGATTATAGTAAAATCAATGCTCTTTTGCATCGTTTTATAAAAGACCAAGTAAATTCTCTAGGATTTCAAAAATCATCAAAACAAATGGTCTACTGATTGTTACCTCTTAACACAACATGATATTTCTATCAACGTAGCAATTCATTAAAGAGTAAACCTAGAGTTCACCACAAAGCGAATAGATTCAAAGTTAAAATACACAAGTGCCTTTCTATGAAAATAGTTGATGGAAAAAGAATATAAAAAATATAAGAATTATGAAAAGAAGAAGATGATGAACATGGATAACTCATCACGAAAGTCAAAGATTGGAGCAGAGGAAAATCGCCCAGATAGGTCAAATATCTCTACAATTGCAAGACTGGTCACAAGTTTCAAGCTTAAGTTCCTAAGGTTTCTGAACGTCTGCATCTCTGTTGGGTTCTCAAATGAAGGATATATCTAGAGAAAAAAACTCAAAGTGATTACGATCATCAAAATGACGAATATTGAAAACTTTAAGAATACAAGACAATGTTAAATTAATACCTGATCAGGAGCAAATTGGAGGTAAATCTCTTGCACAATCACCAAATACGTATGAATATGAATTCCGAAGGTGACGCCAAACCATTACATTTTCCAGCACGGGTACAAATGAGAAAAAAAATCTTACATCGTTATTAATATTGCACTCAAGCCTATGAAGATGTGCAGCATGAACTCCCAAATAACAACCACCACTACTGTACCACCAGTGAGTCGTAGCTTATAAGGAAGTTTACAGCTCAAAATAGTTAACCTCTGAAGGTTGGAACAAGAGGAAAGAATACCCTCCAGATGTCCGCTAGTTAACACAACACCAATCAAAGTAAGAGTCATGAGAGAATTAAAACGGACTTTGGGACTTGATAACACAACACAACCTTGCAAAACCAAATGTTCCAATGACACACAACATTTTTCCATTACAATAACAACACAACACAACAACAAATACGAACAACATCAAAAAAACACAACATTTTTACATTACAACAACAACACAAGTAGGATCAGTATATCTCAGCATAATTGCAAGAAAAGTATAATAATCAAATAGAAGCAACATAATAAATACACAATTTTTTTTTACCAGGGATGATTCCATAATCTGATGTCATGTCTAGACAATTAAAATTGAGGATGAAGAAATTGTCCCATGTAACGAATAAATAGGCAGTCTGCTAACCCTAACTCAATCCAAATATGTATTCCTATATATATAGTACTTTGAAAACACTCTAAAGCCCTTTCAAATTACTCATATAGTGAGGACTGAGTAGTAGCCGTTTGGCCAAAAATTATTAATGTTCTTTTCGAAATTATTTTAGTTTAGTGAAAAAAAAAAATGAAAATAGTATACGGGATAGAGCATTTACGTGAGGATATGACCCTAAATAGAAAGACAAGAAGGACTCATATTAGGATAGATGACTCATATTACGAAAACAATCATATTCAAATCGAAAAAATAAAAAATCTTTAGTAGACGTGGCCATGCAGTATCATCTTTTTTATCTTTTCTTGGATTCTTTGATTCGGTTTTTAAACTTTGATCAACAGCATTCCTGAGTTTCTTTATTTTAATTGGGTCATTACGATATTTTGATCTGTTTTCAATAAAATTAGGATCTTCGTAATCAAATTCTCTTAGAACGAACCCAATAATACGATTAGTTGGTTCACAATGATCTAATTGAGTTAATTCTAAATTAAAAGACAGAGTATCATCCATTTACTAAGTAATAATCAGTGAATGAAGTACATGCAAGAATTTATTTTATAGAATTTTAAATTTTGGTAAAGTAGAAAAAGAAAATTTTACTCAAAGTAGAAAAAACAAAGATGAAACTTATTCTATTGAATGAACGACATGCAAGAAATTGTTCAATCAGAATCTAAGATTTTTTGGTAACGTCAAAAAAAAAAAACTACCCAATTTATTGTAAATGACGCTTTTTGTTAGAATTGAATTTCACATAGAAAGAGATTGAATCAAACATGATAGTTAATTAAAAATGATAACAATTATTTTATGACTTCTTGATTTTAAGCTTCTTATCACAGATTGTAAATAATTTGGTATAGTTATGTATGTGTACTTTTAGAGAGAGAAATAAAAAAAGTGAAATTTATGTAATATGTTTTGAGAGTTGAAATTTTGTGTAATAAGTGAAATTTAAGTTATGGCTTTGTGTAATTTTTAATTTTTATTTTGTGCATTGTTCATGATGCATTAAAAATTGAGTTGGATATTTATTATTTGATTTTCACAAATTATAATTTAATTTAGATCATTAATTTAAGCTCAAAGAATAGCTTGAGGATCATTTACTTCCTTTCCTTTCATAGTTGTTGAAAGGAAGTAAAGTAAATTTTATTCATTTTAAAATTATGTTTTAAAATAACTTAAGATTTTCGTAAAAGAATTTTCAAAGCTTCACGAAACATAAGATCTATTAGCATAGAATATTAAGTTCTATTTGTTGATGAACGGACAAGAGCCAATCTCCAATTGGTAACATTGTTTTATTCGTCAAAATCCTAATTTGCATTCACATCTCATTGCCCTTAACTAAAAAGGAGCCTTAAAGTAACGGATAAAATTATTATCCTGTAATTAGATGATCACGAATTTAAATCTTAAAAGAAGAATAGATTTCTATAGTAGGATAGTGTCCCTTTTCTTATTTTAATGCCCTTAATACAGATAATTGCAACAAGTAAATAAGTGCAAAACATTAATAACAATCATTACTTCCACCGTCTAAGAATGTGGTGCAGTGAATGTGATTGTTTCTTTCTTGATCAGAGGTTCGAATTCTGAGTATGAAAAATCTTTGGTAGAGAGCGCTATCCCCCGAATAGGACCCTATCCGATGCGCATCCAAATTAGTAGACTTTAATGTGGATACCGAATACCAAATAGAAAGAAAAAACAATCATTACTCCCAAAAGTTGAAGAAATTAAAAAGCTCAAATAATGTCATTAATAATACTTTCCTATGCTAAAGAAACCGTCTTTCCTACTAAAAACTCAGAATCTTTCAACAATATGTAAAAGACAACTTCTTTTAACAAAACCACCACAAAAAAAAATAAAAATACACAGCTTTTAAAAAATATCTAAATAATATGTATATTAATAATAATAATAATAATAATAATAATAATAATAATAATAATAATATATTAAAAGTGTGAACACCCTTAGAAAGGTAATTTGTGTCCATCGTTAAAACACTTACATTTAAGCAAAATTGTTTTTTCACTATTTTCTTCAATTTATTATTTAATTATTTTTATTATATTAACTAGACTCATAAAATATATGAGACTTCTAAAATATATGGATGGAGAATCAATTAGGATTTTTCTTATCAATTAAAAAAATATTCCTGAAATATGATAGAAAAATACTCTTAAAATAAGACTCTATTAAGGAAATATTTTTATAAATATTGAGATGCACGTTAAACGACTAAAGAAATTAATTTACTTATTGAGAAAATATAATTGATGCTCATCTAACTTGATTCGATTGCATGTCTAAATTAGTGGATGTTTAATTTTCTAACCTCAACTTTTTCACTATTTTTGTCAAAAATGATAGAATTTAATGTGCGTGTATATATCTTTTTTATTTTTATTTAAGTCATTCTTTAGGGTCAAATTTTTTTTTTTCAAACAAGAATTATTTTCATCAAAATTAAAGTTTGGTGATCACTATTGTATTATTTTGTTGTGGTGTAAAGATCCTAGATGAATTTACAGGTGGTAGATGAATGTCAGTCGACTTTGAGAATTTTTTTTAGGTGAAGGTTAAGTTTAACTGTATTATTTTTATATCTCTGTTTGAGAAAATTTATGTGCAAAGGTAAAGTTTAATTGCATTATTTTGATATCTCTATTATTATATTATTTCATTATAATTTATAGGTGGTAAATGAGTGTCAGACGTATTTGTGATTATTTTTTATGTAAAGGTTAGATTTAATAATATTATTTTTATGTCTATATCATCGTATTATTTTGTTGCAGTTTACATGTGGTGGATGAATGTTGATCGACTTTGATAAATTTTTAGATAAAAATTAGGTTTAATTAAATAAATTTTTTAAAAGATGTTGAATTTAATTATTGTATTCATCTTTATTATTTAAACAAATAACGTTTGGACTCGATAAAGTGAGGTATTGAAAATTAATTAAATATATTTATGATAAAAAAATTTCCGATTAGAAGTCATCGGAATTAATTATTTTTCTTAATATTTAAGTACTAAAAATTAACTAAATTTATTTATGGTAAAACTGTTTCTTATTAGAAGTCAGAATAAATGATTTTTTGAAAATTAATTTAATATATTTATGATAAAATCTTTCTTTATTAGAAGTTATCAGAACTAATGACAACAATTTTTTTATTAATTTAAGAATTCTAAATCAACTAAATTTGATTTAAGGAGATTTGAAAAATCTAGAAACAAATATAAAAGTGTAAAGAATAAGAAAAATTTAAGAAGTACCAAATTTTAAAAGTTTTAAGTACGTAATAGAAATACAATTAATGATTTTGTAAAGATTTAAATTTAAAAACAAGAAAAAAATTTAAATACAACTCAAATGAGGTATTGGATGACAAACACAAAAATAATGATCAATCAATCACTTGAAATTTCTGATGGTAAAGCATACATATGTTTACACTAAAATATATGTTTATATTCACATTATTATATTAAAATGCGAAGGTCTTCAAAAAGGGAGTTAAACTTTTTACACGTTACTAAAAATCTCCGCGACATATAAAATTATTTAATTTTAAATAATCAAACGTTATACGTGCGAGACACGTGCGGTTAAATGTGAAAAAGTTATTTCATTTTTACAAGAAATATTTTAAAATTTTAAACTAAACAACTCAAATTTTATATTAATAAATAACATTTTAACAATAACATCTAAATTAATGCATTATAAAGAAATGACTAAAATCTTATTAACAAAAATTAATACTTACTTTTATTAATAATTGTATTAATGTGTAAAGTTAAAGATTAATTATCTTTTAAAAATATTATATTGAAACAACTAAATAAATAAAATAACTCTAAATTATTAGAAAAATAATATGTGGGTTTAGATCATTAATTAATTTTATTGAGACAGATTTGAAATTAAAAGTATATATAGTTAGTTAGTTAGTTAGTTAGTTAGTTAGTTAGGGTTAGCAAACAGCCTATTCTTCCTCTTCAATTTTAATTGTCTCGACATGGCATCAGATTATGGAATTATAGGAAAAAAGTTGTGTTTTTGATGTTGTTCTGTGTGTGGTGTTCGTATTTGTTGTTGTAATGGGAAAAAGTTGTGTTTTCTTCGTTGTTCTATGTGTGGTGTTACTATTTGTTGTTGCAGTGGAAAAAAATTGTGTTTTCTATGTGGTTCTATGTTTGCGTGGTGTTACTCTTTGTTGTTGCAGTGGAAAAAATTGTGTTTTCTGGTGTTCGTATTTGTTGCTGTAATTGAAAGAAAGAAGGTTTCCTTTTACCTTTTTGTGTTGTTCTAAGTGTGGTATTTGTTGTTGTAATGGAAAAAAGTTGTGTTCCTTGTCCTCCAGGTGTAGGAAAAGTGGTTTTGCCATTGCTAGCATTTGGAGGAATCGCTGTTTGGATTAATTATTATTATAGGAAAAGACCTATAATAATTAGCCAAGAAGAGGTATGTGCAAAATGTGATCTTTATGAGTTTGGATGATCATTAACTGAAATACATAAATTTTTATATTTTTGAGGTTGATGACACAAAGGAGGATTATTTGAGTCAGCTACCAGTCGATGTTTTGTCTTCCATTCTTGGAAATTTGACAGTACGAGATGCTGCTAGGACGACCATCTTATCTAGGAGGTGGAAATATCTATTTGCCTCTACACAACTACAACAACTATCCACATTTGAATTCAGATGCTTTGATATGTTGAAATGCTCGTCCTGGTCATTCTTGTTGCTCTTACTATCAACAAAAAGACAAATTCATGAATAGGTTATACCAGTTTTTAAGACACTATTGTGGTTGTAGAGTTGCTCACGTTCAGATGGTCTGTTGCTTTGTGAGAGAATTTCTTAGTGCATTTACCCAATGGTTCCAATTTCTTACATTTTCTCTTGAGTTTCTCTCTCAGTCATCTTCATTGGAACATTTGATTTTACAAGGCCGTGTTGTGTTATCAAGTCCTAAAGTTCGTTTTAATTCTCTCATGACTTACTTTGAGTGGTGTTGTGTTAACTAGTGGATATCTGGAGGGTATTCTGTCTTCTTGTTCCAACCTTAAGAGGTTAACTATTGTGTAAACTTCCTTATAAGCTACGACTCAATGGTACAGTAGTGGTTGTTGTTATTTGGGAGTGTGCCGGAGGGAAAGAAATTGATCTTCATGCTGCACATGCTTGAGTGCAAGATTAATAACAATGTAAGATTTTTTTTCTCATTTGTACCCGTGCTGGAAAATGTAATGGTTTGGCGTGAC
>NW_025862115.1:0-1104 GCF_002878395.1 Capsicum annuum
AATTGTCACTTTAGATAAATTCTTTTCCTTATTTATGAAAAAATTACGACGAGTACAAAACGTTAAGTCACAATTATCATGCGTAACTTATATTTAACAAAATTACTATATTTTTGAACTCCATCACTCCATGGGTGAAAATGGCCCATGGATGAACATCACATATACCTTAAACCCTTAAGCTTGAAAGAGAAACACCAATCTTGATGCTTTCTTGAATGTTACTGGATTGGAGAACTTGAATTCTTTGTTTTCTTGGAGAGAAAGTAATGGAATTTGATGATCTTGGGGGACGAGAGGGTTTGTTTTTGACAGGAACGAAGATGGACAAATAATGCCCTAACTAAGCTTTAAGTTGTGAATTTACAAAATTAGATTGAGGGGAAAAGACATAATTTCTCCTCAAACATTTAAATTTGTAACTGGAATGCGGATTAATACATCACCGCGATGCGATGAGGACTCCATCGCTATAGCCACCGCGACGCGACGCTGCCGCGATGAGCTGCTAGAATCGTGAACCAAACATGACCCAATCCTCGTTCGAAAAATTTAAAATTTCTCCGAGACATGCTCCTTACATCCCTGAACTTTAATTAACTCAGAAACCAACATCTTGGAGTCGGGAAGACCAATTTTAAAAAATTCTCGAAGTTAAGAGGCCTTAAAAATGACTAAGTCCCCAACACTTGGTAAAATTTTCAGGTTTTAAGCCTCTTATGCATGCAAGTAGGAGCTGAATTGAGCTAAGAATAATGCGGGGTATTACACTTACGGAGGACATGACGCTTGATAAAAAGGTGTGGAGAACGCGGATTATGGTAGAGGGTTAGAAGGTGGGAGTGTGTCAGTAACAATAGAGGAATTTCCTTTATTTGTGTCTGATATTTTTGTTCGTGATGTTGAGTGTTGTCTATGACTTTGGATAGATAGTTTTTAGTATTATCTTGAGACTAGCGGTGTTAATTTGTTTGTGCATACTGTACGAGTTTATATGCGCATATGTTTTGTGTTTGTTATATTGTTGTTGGTCCTAAGCCGGGGGTCTATCCCAAATTGCCTCTCTACTTCACCTGAGGTAATGGTATGATCTGCGTACACTCT
>NW_025862116.1:0-3961 GCF_002878395.1 Capsicum annuum
TTATTATTATTATTATTATTATTATTATTATTATTATTATTATTATTATTATTATTATTATCATTATTATTATTATTATCATCATTATTATTATTATCATCATTATCATTATTATCATCATTATCATTATTATCATCATTATCATCATTATCATCATTATCATCATTATCATTATTATTATCATTATTATTATTATTATTATTATTATTTCCCCCTAATAATGATTCTTGACATGCATTTTCTGAGCTTATCATTGCAGCAATATCTTTCTTTTCTTCTTCTTGAGGTGATGATGAAAACGAAATGAGAAAGCCGCCAGAAGAGGAAGAATTATTAGAGAAAATTAAGGGATAAGAAATAGTTTTTTGAACAGTTTTTTCAATAATATTGATGGTGTAAGCAACTGATGAATTATTATATATATCTTGAGAAAGATTCAGCTTCAGCTCGTACAAGTCATCTTCATAGTTATAATTACCAGTATATTTCATGCCCTAATTAAGAGAAAAATAAAAAAATATATAAATCAGAAATTAAGTTTTGTTAATTAGTATTAATGCCTATTCAATTTAAGGTTGCTCTTCTTGACCTTGTTGATTTTCTAAACTACCATAAAGTATTACTCTATCTCTTTATGCTTTGAAAATAAACCGGTCAAACGGGGCCGGCCCAACCCGGCCCGAATTGGCCCATTTAATAAAACTGGCCCGATTTGACCCGGCCCAGTCAGCCCATGGGCTGTAGGATATCGGGTCTCAGTACGGTTTAATTTTTTTACTGGGCCCAGTTAAATCGGCCCGAACCAAGCCCAGTCCAGGCTCGTCGATTAATCGGCCCGGTCCGATCGTCTTTTTAAAAAAAAATAAAAAAAATTGAAGATTGCCAAACTAGTTGTTGGCCCAACGTTGGCTAGTTTGGGCCCTTTTATTAAAAAAAAAAATTCATTTAAAATATTTTTAATCCAAAAAAAAATTCTATAAATACCCTACACCTTCAAATCATTTTTCACACAATTTTTCATTATCTCAAATCTCATTCTCTCTCAAATATCAATTCTCAATTCTCAAATATTATATATATTTAATTTCCTTAAGCGCTCACTTTAATTTTTTAATTTTGCGATTACAAAGTACGAGTGGAAGTTTCTAAAGTCGCAACCTTCGGATACTTCCAAAATTTGATATTGTCGTTCCATCTCTTACGTTTAATTTTTATTTAGTGTATTAATTATTGAATATTTAATTTTATTATATCTGTGTATTTTGAATTTTTTAAGTTTAATTTATATTATGGATAAATTAAGAAATTTCGCTACTAAAGGTGTTAAAAAATTTTGTCCTGAAAGCGGTAGTGGTAGTAAAAAGCGAATTACTAGCGGCAGAGGTACTTCAAGTAGTAGATATACCCATGTTCCTTCGCCTCCAGTACCACTTGGTACATCTTTTGAGGAAGAAATAGGTGTAGGTGCTCACGATATGAATTATGTAGAAGCTCAGAAAAATTACGGTATAGAAGAAGAAAATGAAGTAGATGCGGTTAATTTATACGAAGATGATGAAAATATTGGTGAGACACCCGCAGTAGAAAATTCTAACGTTAGATCTGAATCGGTTAATCTCCCTCCCCGTTCATCCCGTGTCCCAAGAGCTCGTAAAACAACTAGTATTGCATGGAAAGTTTTTGAACGTATATCAGATACTGAGGTGCAATGCAATATTTGTCAACAAATATATAAGCATAAAAGTGGAGGCAAGCAAAGGGGTACGGGTACGTTAATGTGACATATAAGTGATGCTCACGAAAGAAAGTTAAATATTGCACGAGGTGGTGGGGATGTTGGTGGGCCAACCCAAACTAAAATGGATCCAACAACAGATCAGGTAATGAAGAAGTATAATAAATTGAGGGTCCGGGAAGAAATAGCTAAAATGGTAGTTGTGGATTGTTTGCCTTTTAGTTTTCCTTCTTCTGATGTCTTTATTCATTATATTCAAGTTTATAATCCTATGTTTAATTGTATTCCTAGAAGTACTTGTCGGCCTGATATTTTTAGACTTCATTCACAATATTATTTTTATTTATCAACATTGTTAAAAAATATTCAATGTAGATTGTCTCTAACTTCTGATCTTGGTCGTGTTGTAAATAAAAATGATTATTTAACTGTTACTTGTCACTGGATGGATAGTAATTTTGTGTTGCAAAAACGTATTCTTGTTTTTTTATATGATGAAGATCGTAAACATACTGGAGATTTTATTGCTGATTCTATTGTTAAAGTTGTCGAATTTTACGGTATCGAAAATAAAATCTTATGTATTGCTTTTGATAATGCTTCTGACAACAAGACTGCTATAACAAAGTTAAGATCTAAGCTATCTTCTCCATTACCTGAAATTTTTCATATTAAGTGTGCATGTCATATATATAATTTAACTGTAAAAGATGGTCTTTAGTTTTTTGAGCTTTATATTGAAAAAATTTGTCTTGCTGTTGGTTTTATTCAAGGAAATAATCGAAGAAAAAGAATTAGAGAATTTAAAGTTAAATGTTAAGAAAATGGACTTGTACCGATATTGATGCCTGAGGAAATCGATATTAGATGGAATTCTATGTATGATTTTTTAAAACTTGTTATAAATATAGAGTTTCTATTACACTAGCTTTTAACCAATATTGTGGCTCATTTGTTGATTCTGTTGATTGCATGCTACATGATTCTGATTGGGTTGTAATTAATGATCTTGTTAAGTTTTTAGAAAAAATTTATGTAGCTACGGTTGAATTTTCCGGTGCTTATTATCCTACTTTTTGTAATATTTTGGCATATATAGCCGATATTTCTGGTTTTCTCAAAGAATATATAAAAATAAAGAAGGTTATAAAGAAGTTGTTAGTGTCTTGCTTACTAAATTTAAAAAAAAAAATTCTGATTCCCACTATATACTTGGTTGGTGCTATGCTAAATCCGTGCATGAAATATAATACAATGTGCCACTTTAGTACTATTAGTTATGCTAACTTAGAAATAAATACTAACAATGATTTTGAACAAGTACAACCTGATTTGTGGACGGTTAAGGGTGATGCGAATGAATACATAGAAAAATTATATAATCACTATGCTGATTTAGTTGATTTAGCCGCACCTACAAATATCACTCAAACTGTCGCTCCTCATTTTTCCGAGGAGCCATCATCTTTTAAAAGACCGGCACATAGTGATTTTCCTGATTTCTTTTATGATTTACCTTGTTGGGACAGTGTTGATGAGAGAGCTTATACATCAACTTATCAGAAAGAGCTTAAATATTATCTTCGGCCGCCGCCAGAGGATCGCAGACGACGGATCAACACTTTGGATTGGTGGAGGAGTAATGAAACACAATATCCTATGCTTTCAAGATTAGCCAGAGATATCTTAAATGTTCTAATGTTAACCGTTGCATTAGAGAGCATCTTTAGTCAGGGACGACAACAGCTTGGAGACAACCGAAACTCATAGGGAAGCAATGCAATGAATTTTCAAGTTTGCCTCAGAGATTGGATTAGAGTGGAAAGAAGAAATCAAGGAATGGAACAGGAGCCGAACGACGAGCAGAACTTGAAGAAATTATGTCTTCACGGGAGAACTCAGCAGAATCAAGTCCAATGCATGGTTTTTCCCCCGTTGACTTTGACTATCCTATGCAAGTTCCCGTTAATATTAAAATGAATGAGTTGAAAAAAATGATGCATAATTTGTTGATTTTTCATTCATGTAAACTATAAATTTTGGATCATTTCGCAATCAATAAAATTCAAGATTCATTCACTCCTTAGTCCTTACTTTGTAATTTTTTTCATTTAATGATTTAAATTGAATTTATAATTTAAATTAAAAACTTACTTCTAATATATTATTAATTTACTATCAAGTATTATTAATTTATTATATTAAGTAGCAAATGTTTTGTATATT
>NW_025862117.1:0-2285 GCF_002878395.1 Capsicum annuum
ATAGACAACACTCAACACCTGCAAACAAGAAACTTCAGACACAAATACAGAACATTCCCCTACTGTTACCGACTCTCTCCCATCCCCTGACCTTTTACCCTAATCTGTATCCTCCACACCTTCCTATCATATATTGGAATATGGTCCCAACAATACCATGAACAAAATAGTCAATGTCTGAAGAAATGAAACCAAAGGCCATATGGAATATAGAAGGCTCGCCACTCGCTAAGTCTTGTCCCAAGAGGATCCTAGTATTGACACCATCATGAGAGAGTGTCTCTGAACCTACATCATGAAACAACGAGTATTGACATGCAACCCAAGGGAGAGGGACAAAATAACTATTAAAGTGAATCATAAATATAATCTCAAAAGGGAAAATCATGAAATAACGGGCTCAAGATATCAAAAAATAGTCATTTTTTAAAACTTCATCCATGGACTAATTAGTTTCACTGACTTTAGGCAACCCATTAGCTATATGGTCCAGCCTTCACCCAAAGGGGGGAGGGGGGAGGCAATCCCTGTTTTCTACACAAATCGAGATGAACATCATTTTCCCATCATATCATACCGTCCTCAAAGAGGAAACGTGAATAAGGTTATCCCATTAGGGACAACCCCTATATTAGCAAAACATATGTTTTAGGTGTTGGTCACTAGGACTTCCACCTTCTCAGTGAATTGCATAATCCTCTTGAAGCCCAAATTAAATATTTTTTCCTCATAAACATTCATACATGGAGTCTTTTATTAAATCATTCACATTATTTGGTATTGTCATACCAAGACTTTCAAGTCACCCATATCATGATACAAGTATGATCATGAACATGACACTTTTTGAGTATTTTTGTAGGCTTGTCACTAAAGGGCCCTTTTGTCATTTTGTCTATTATTGTAATGTAGTATAAATAGAACATTGTAGGGTTTATTTCTTTAGTTGCTTAATGGTATTAAGAGAACACTCCTCTTAGAGAGAGAGTCCCAAAACTGTAACTAGGGCTATATACAAGTGTGGAATCACTTGTATGTTGTATTGCTTGATACATTGGTGCTCGGGTGGTGGACGACTTTCCTGTGTCAATTATAAGAGATAGGTGATTGTTGTGTGTAGTGTTAAGGGTCCAAGAGTGTAATAACCCATACTTTTTCTAGCTAATTTCATCCCAAGAATGTTTAGTATTATCTTCTAAATTGAATGATGGTTATTCCATCAGGAATTTAAAATATTTTCGCTTTTTGTCATATGAAAAATTCAATAAGATTTCCATTGATATAAGATTTGCCCAAATCCGATAACCGCCTTATAAGTTATGACTATTTCAAGTTTTCGTCGTAAAACAGCGCCATATTAGTCAGTGGCGCACCACACCACAAGAGGAAATATTATTTGGCAGATTCTAGTAGGGGTCTGCTATTATGGCGCATCGTGCCAAGGCCCAAATTCAGAATTGTCCTTTTCCAGTGTCTTAGTGCAATTTTCTCCGCGTCGCGCCAAAGTTCCAAGTCGTAAAAGAAATGGCAACTCGAAGGTTCCGCGTCGCACCATCCCTCAGTTTCCAATTGTCAAATTCCAGTGACACGGCGCCAAGGGTCCAATTTGGGAAATTTTCATTGAAAGTAAATGACGCGTCCAGGGTTAAAAGAGTCAACTTCTCACCCTTATTTAAGCCCTTTAACACGTGATTCAACCACTTTTCAGCCAAATTACACTCTCTTCTCTCAAAAACCTTTCAAGAACAAGCTAGGGTTTTCATAGAAGATCCAATTCTAAGAAAGTTTCTCCATCAATCTTCACGAAATCACGAACTAAGGTATGCATAGTGTTCATTCATGGACTCCTTTCATCTATGAAGCCCAAGAATCTCTTTTCTAAATTCAAGTTTATGCATTTTCTTATGAATTTCATGATTGGGCTGCTCTTGTTCATGTGGATAATGAGAAATTGAATTCTACTCCATGTTGGGTGATAAATTCTATGTGGGTTACATTATTATAGATATAGATTCATGCAAACCTATGATTAAACCCTTGAATGATGAAATTAGAATTGAACCATGATGTTTAATTATTGTACAGTGATCTTTACATGTACCATGCCTATAATATGTTTAACTAAATGCCTAGATGAAGGAAAAGTGCCTAACTAGCATGATACCATGAAATCCCCATGTATGTACAAGTTATGCCTATCACATGTTTTGATAAAATTCTTCTATAAATGTATTATGGATTATGATGTTAGTTATATATTCAAGTAAGTTATGCTTGGTCAGTTT
>NW_025862118.1:0-5319 GCF_002878395.1 Capsicum annuum
TAGCTAAAAATTGTATAGAATGTATATAAAAATGCTATAATTATTATATAGAATATGTATATATATAGAAACTGTACCGTTATTATATAAATATATATCTTTAATAATTATATTATATTAAAAGTATATGGTATTGTATTTTATTGTATAAATAAGTAAAACTAAACAAAACAAATAGTATGTTATTTTAATAATGTTGGTGAATGCAAAATAATCTGGAAAAAAAAAACAATTACTCAATTGTTTAAAAAGAATAACAAAGAGTAGAATCTTTAAAAAGAAGTCAAAAAAGTCTAGGTTGAATTTTAAGATAAATTTAACAGGTTGGACCATGTTTTGGTCTGTTTAGAGGTACCAATCTTATTTTGTGTGTTGCATTTTATTATGTGTACTCGGTATTGTTTTACTATCTTTTTTTGTCGAGAAAAGAGGTTGACTAAGTTAAGGTTATGCCGGTGGCTATTTACTGGATATTTGATTATGGATGTTATTTTTGTAATATTATTTTAATTTTAAGTGTTATTTTTGTTTTTTCCCCTTTAAAAGCATCACTAATCATAAGTTTGATTGTTAAAAACAAGAACTAAAAGCTAAAGGACTAAAATTAGATACCAACCTCTTTGAATAAGAAACAAATCTCACAAGGCTAAAACGATATTTCCAAATAGTAGCAAAACCTTTTTTTTTTTTTTTTTTTTAAGTATTAGCCATCAAAACAAATCGTTATGATCACAAAATAGATGAAACTTATTAGATGAGAAAAGAATGAATCATCAACATCTAATGTCCATGTAACAATATTGTAATCTAAATGATTTAACTTAATTATACTTACAAATCAACTGTCTGAATTAATTTTTACACGACAAGTGCAGTTTAGCTGGCCATTGAATAATTTTCAGGTTACTTTATTTATTTCTTATGAGCAATCACTTCTAGTAACTTGGTAACTAATTTAACGGTCTAAAATTTAGTAAATTCCACTATGTTTAATCAGGATAATATTTCAGAATCTAGTAAGTAAAAGAATTACAACAACAATATGTGCAGTGTATTCTTATAATGTTAAGTTTGCTCAGGGATCCATGTATAATTCAGAGAAACTAAAGCTGCTATTGCTCTTGTTGTATTGATAATGAGTTGATTACATTACACTGTGATGTAGCTGAGCATTTATAGGCAATTATATTGTGTTCTAGAATCTTCTAATCTAACTAACAAGCTAATTAACTCATTAGGCTGTGACTCAATACATGTAATAATATCAACTCTCAGTAACTAACTCAATGAAATAGTAACTAAGTAACAAGCTAATGCAATAGTGCAACAGCTACTTCTGCAAGTTGACTACTTAACTAACTACTTAATTTGTACATTTTATCACTCCCCCTCAAGTTGAAGGGTGCAAGATGTTAAGCACACCAAGCTTGCTTAACAAATGATAATGTTGTTCTGTTCTTGACTGAGACCTTTAGTGAGAATATCAGCCACCTGATGTTTAGTAGGAACATACACAGTTTTCACCAATCCTGCTTTAATCTTGTCCCTGATGAAATGATAATCAATCTCTATATGATTTGTCCTTTCATAAAAAATGGGATTAGCTGCTAATTGGATAGCAAACTTGCTATCACTCAGAATATTGATAGATAGGTTTAACCACAGGAACATTTAATTCAGCAAACAACCCTTTTAACCATGTTACTTCTGCCAATGCTGTGGCCATACTTCTATACTCTGCCTCAGCTGAACTTCTAGACACTGTATGCTGCTTCTTAAATTTCCACGACACCAAGGATCCCCAAAAAAGTATGACATATCCAGTCAATGATCTCCTTGTGTTAGGGCAGGCAACCCAGTCTGAGTCACACCAGCAATTTAATTCAGCAGTAGTTTGTGTCTTCATCCATATGCCTTGGCCTATGGTACCTTTTAGACACCTGACTATTCTGTTAGCAGCTTCCATATGAGACCTCTTTGGTTGCTGCATAAACTGACTCAAAGATTGCACAACAAAGCTAATATTTGTCCTAGTGATAGTTGCATACATGAGCTTACCAACCAACCTTTGATATGATATTGCATCCTTAAGAACAACATCTCCACTAACACCAACAGTTTTATCAAATTCCATTGAGGTAAGTTTTACTTTTGACTCCAATGGTGTCACAGTAGGCTTTGCACCAACAAATTCTGTCTCAGATATGAGCTCCAGAATATACTTCCTTTGATTCAGTATAACTCCTTTTGTAGACCTCAATACTTCAATACCTAGGAAGTATTTAAGCTCTCCTAGATCCTTAAGCTTAAACTGTTTATGTAAGGTCTCTTTAACTTCATTTATCATGGTTGCATTGTCCTCAGTGATGAGCAAATCATCCACATACACTAGTATATAACCATTCCTGCTTCCTTCTTCAAGGTAAAAAGAAAGTAATCATAAGTGTTTTGGCTAAAACCTACCTTGATTAGTGCTGCAGTGAGTTTGATATTCCACGGCCTTGAAGCCTGTTTGAGTCCATGTAGTGATTTGATCAATCTGCATACTTTGTGTAGTCCTTCTTTTTGGAACCCTTCTGGTAGTTCCATGTATACTTCTTCATCTAGATCTTCCTGTAAAAATGTATTATACACATCTATTTGATACATACACCAACCTTTTGAAACTGCTAATGCAACTACACATCTTACAGTAACCATCTTTGTAACTGGAGAAAAAGTATTATGGTAGTCTAACCCTTCTTGTTGACTATAACCCTTGGATACTAGTTTTGCCTTGAATCTTTATACCTCTTCATTTGCCTTGTACTTGATCTTGTACACCCATTTTAAACTAATAGCATGCTTTTCTGAAGGCAAATCAACAATCTACCAAGTATTATAGTCTTCTAGTGCTTTGATCTCTAACATCATAGCCTCAACCTATCTTTCATCTTCAGTGGCTTGGCTGTAATATTGTGGTTCAACCAATGCATACAAGACTGATATATATTTTTGGCAATTAGGAGTAACATTCTGATAGGAAAGATTATTGGCAACAGGATATCTTGTCCCATTTCCCTTTCTTAGCATTTCATAATCATGCATTCAAATAGGTTTATTAATCAGCCTAGGAGTTCTTCTTGGTATATCACTTGGGATGGATGAAACAGGCATCAAACTAGCATTACCAGGTGAATTTGAAGGCAACTCATCTGTAGGTGGAATATGTTGAGCATCCTCAGCAACTACACTTTGTACATCAGATAGTGAGAAAGGGTCTTCTTCATAAGAAGTTGTATCTATATAATCAGCAACACCTAGTTGTTCTTATAGAAAATCTGAAGGGAATTCAATTGCTTTTTCAGTTGCATGTTCCTGGAACACAACATCTCTAGTCGCAAATAACTTGCTAGTGGCTAAGTCTATTAACAGATAGCCCTTTTGAGTAGAAGAATAGCTCATCAAGACTGCTGGTTTGGCTCTTTCTGATAGCTTGTCACCCCTTGGTAGTACAGATGCATAGCATAGACAACCAATAACTTTCAAATGTGTTAAGGATGGAGGTTTAGAAAAAAGCAACTCATAAGGACTTCTTCCTTCAACAATGGGAGAAGGTAGTCTATTGATTAGATAGACTGTTGTCTTAACATTAAGACCTCAAAATTTAGCAGGCATTTATGACTGAAATTTAATGGCTCTAGCTATATTTAAAATATGCACGTGCTTCCACTCAACCACACCATTTTTTTGAGGTGTATATGCACAGCTACTCTGATGTATGATACCTAGAGACCTAAATAGGTCATTGCACTGTGAGTTGAAAAATTCTATGCCATTATCAAATCTCACAATTTTAATATGTGTATTAAACTATGCCATTATAAAATCTCACAATTTTAATATGTGTATTAAACTGTGTCTGTATCATGCATACAAAAGTCTTGAGAGCCACAATTATTTCAGACTTTAATTACAACAAATGAACCTATGTGTATCTACTGTGATCATCAATCATTGTTAGGAAATAATATTTCTTGTCATATGTAGGTATATTATAGGGTCCCCAAAGATCCATATGTACAATGTCAAAAAACTTAGCAACTCTAGTCTTATTTATAGGAAAGCTTAGTCTAGTCTGCTTAGCTAAGGGACAGATATGAAAATTATTCAAACCTTCTATATCCTTGTTATGTTTCAAGATGTCCAGTAACTTCAGTACTTGAGCTGATGGATGACCAAGTTTTCTATGCCAGAGGCTATAATCTTGCACAACTACTTCTGCTTCTGCTATGCATCTGTAAACCTGAGTCTGAGAGCCTTGTACTTTGTGCTCTATATATTGTCCTTTGAGAACATATAACCCACCTGTTTCCTTACTAATCCCCTTTACCCTGCCACTGTGAAGGTCCTGAAAGACACAGAAGTCAAGGTAAAAGGAAACAAAGCATGAAAGTTGCCTAGTCATTTTGGATACTGACAACAAATTAAGTTTGAAGTCAGGCACAAACAATACATCTTTAACAGTTCCATCTCTAAATATATGTGCCTCTCCAGTATGAGATATATCCACCTTAGCACCAGTGGGAAGATGTACCTTATCCCTTTCTGATCCATCTACTTTGTAACACCTTGACAAAACATTCTTACTTGCAGCAGCATGATGTGTTGCACCAGAATCCACTATCCATTCTTGTGACATCTGATGAAATAGTGAACAAACAACTTTACCTGCTATGTTGTTGTTGTAGTTGGTATCATGTGTGTCCTTATTCAGCATGTCCATGATTTGTTTATACTCTCCATCAGTGAATGTTTTCCCCTTAGGTAGAATTGCATTGTGAACTTCCTCGTTGTCTTTATGACTAGTTGAAGCAGCTTGTCCTACACTTTCATAGACCTTATCACCAGTCATATTATTGGTGAAATGCTGAGCTTGCATCTGTCATCCGTATTGATGTCCATGACTACTATATCCACTATGTTTTTCATAGAATTGAGTATTTTCTTCTCCAGAATTAGAGTCTTGATGCGATCCTTTTGGTCTACCACTATAGCCTCCTTTTTTATTTCGCCTCCAATCATTAGGATAGCCTATAAACTTATAGCAATTATCTCTGATTTGACCACTAAAATGACAGTAATCACATGTTTTTTCTCTGTTGTTTTGTGCTCCATAGTTGCTTACTGAACTTCTACTCATTGCATTGTGATTGGATCAGTCTTTTCTCCAATGACATTTGCACAGGCCAGTTGCTGAATCTCATCCTCAGTTATCATTGCATAAGCTTGTTTAAGTGTAGGTGTGATCCCTTTTAACAAGATCTGTCTTCTTGCTTG
>NW_025862119.1:0-1293 GCF_002878395.1 Capsicum annuum
AGCCATTGGGACAAACCCCAACTGACCCAAACTCAGGAAATAAACTGAACGACTCAAAGTAAATGAGAAAATTTGAATAACTAGTCCTAGGACCATGAGGACTTGCCACTGCAGAGGATGTAGATCAGCGTTCTTGGATAATGACGGTCAAACCTGAGAATGAGCACCTGAACCTACATTATAAGAAAAATGTAGCCCACATGCGAACATGTGGGTCAGTACCATGGAATATGTACCGAGTACATAGGGGTGCATGAAATAAACATATTTATATGCATATATATATATATATATAACGATGATGTCATAAGTTTTCTTTCCAAATTATGCAGGACATTTGTAAATGGCTCATAAAGATTGAAAGAAATCTAAAATCTGAAATCATACACAATGAATGGTAAAACATGCCAATCTGGATATCATGAGCCATTACACTTAATCCAAATATCAAGATTCTTTTCTTATTTTCTCATCACGCAATCTTAGTAAAATCTGGAATATTGAATACATCATAAATCTCCATTTCTTATCTCTTTTAAATCAATAAAATCAATCTAAGAATGAGAGACGACTCTTTGAGAGGTTCTTCTAACCGACATGTACACCATGTGAGCACCCATGATGTCCCACGACTTTCCCCCATAAGGTTAGGGCTGTCCTAATCTTGCAATCGGTGTAGAATAATCTCATCTCAGTGATCACTATCTCAATTTTCCACATATAGTGGAAGTCAATGTCTCAACCTACGGTGGCATATAGTTCTAGGGTATGAAATCGCAGTAACATACCCAACTCGGTGCTAAATACTACTCCCAATACTATGCTAAAAAATCTCAAGAAAAATCCACTTTAAGGGTAATCTCATATTTCTTAAGTTAAATAAATGATAAAATTCGGAACTCATTTCATAAAGTGGATTTTAACTTTGTTGTGACCAAAAGGTCAAATCTTTCTATACTGCATCAAAAATAGTCTAAACATGGGTGCATGTAGCACATAAATTTTTAAAACAACAATCTCAATGTGGGTTAATGACCCTTATAGTCTAAACATGGGTGCATGTAGCACATAAATTCTCAAAACAAAAATCTCAATGTGGTTTAATGCCTTAAGGATTGTCATCTTCCTTCAAGGATAGTATTTCTTCAAGACTTGGCATTGATGGGACCAATCCTCACGCCATCTGCATCAACAAGCTTGTAAGCACCATTTGAATATGTCTCTTGTACGACGTATGGTCCATTCTACTTCAGAGTGAATTTGCCCCCAGACTTATAGAAGTGATAATGGGTC
>NW_025862120.1:0-2551 GCF_002878395.1 Capsicum annuum
ATTTGAACATAACCCTACGGGTCTGTCAATCTATAAAAGCATAGCAAGAGCACAACCAATCCTTCCCCAGAATAGCATCAAAATCAACCATGTCATACTCTATCAAGTCTACAAGAGTATCCTTACCACCAACTGATATCCTACACCCCTTATAAACCCTTCTATTAATCACAAGTTCTCTAACTGGGGTAGAAATAGAAAAAAGAACTGATAATCTCTCGAGACCCTAATCAAGATGCACAACAACATACGGGGTCACATAAGAAGGAGTAGACCCTAGATCAAGAGAACAATACGTATCATGAGAGAAAATTCTCAATTTATCTATGACAACATCGGGAGATGCCTTAGAATCATGACCAGTAGCAAGTGCATATAAGTAGTTTCAGCTAGCGCAGGTGCAAGAAATAGAAACAGAGGTTGACCTAGCACCTTTTGGTGCGGACGTAGATGGAAAAGCAATAGCGACCCTGTTGGCCCAAGAAGCTTCTAGAGAGGGGCACTTACGCTGTATGTGCCCAACATGACCACAATGAAAACATTTATTTCTCATCTTTTCACACTGACCATGATGACTCTGACCATAAAATCTGCAAGGAGGGAAAGGTGGAGATGACTGGGCACCATTAGTGTAGAATTGGGCACCCTATGCCTGGGTCCCACCACTAAACTATGTTCAACGATCACCAAAAAACTTCGGGTAAGGAGAACAAACACTATCCAAGGAGAAAGAACTAAAATTCCTCCACTTTTTCCATGGCCATTTGCCACCATCACTACCACTATGCTTTGAAGACTTAAATTTGGTTCCTTGCCTCTTACTAGGCTCTACTTGCTTCTTTTTCTCTTCTTTCACTTGTTGCAAATACACAATCAACCTAGAAATATCCATGTTTTCAATTGACAAGGCCACCTTGCTATTAAGGATTAACTCAAAGGACAATTTTGAGACAAACTTATGCATTTTATCCCTAATGCTAGAAACCATCTCAGGAGCATACCTTTATAATTGATGGAATTTCAAGGAATACTATTGAACGGACATCTTCCCTTGGTTCAAGTTCACAAACTTTTTTGCCTTTGCTTTCCTCAATTCTTGAGGAAAAAAGTGGTCTATGAAAGCCTCGAGAAGTCCTCCCACAGGGCGAGACTAGTATTAACACCACTAGATAACTCCCACCCCTAGTAACATTGGTAAGCTACACCTTTCAATTGGTAGGAAGCAAACTTAATGAAGTCAATCTCAGAAGCATGATGATTCAAATGATCTTCTTTATTTCATTAATGAAGCCTTGAGAAATTCTTTTACTTTCGTACTGAAGAACATTGGAGGGCTCAACCTCATAAATTGGCCAAGTCTTTGGACTCAGAAGAAATGGTAGCTGGAGCACCACGCTCCACTTGAGTAGCTTCCAATTGAGTCAAGAGGTTGATAGAGCGACAAAGCTAGGCATTTGTAGTATCCTTTTAGATAATGGAATATGAGGGTCACTCTTATAGTCAGGGTTGGTGGGGATAGGTGGAAACCCATGAAAATGGTCGAATGCCATATCCCTAGCCCAAGTTTGAACTCCAGAAGTTGGATAAGCTTCATCTATAGGTCCCTCATAAGGGTTTGCTTAACTCTCAAATCTCCTTAGAGGCATGATTTGAAAGATAGCAAACAGAAATTAGAGGAATCCAAGTCCTTAGACTCTGTATCTAGAGATTGAAACACAAGAACGGGAAATATTTTCTAAAATGTCTCATAGCTCCTCTTTTATAAGTGTGGTGCACATCACACCCATAAAAGAGATGATACTCAACATGGTATTATGGACACCTAACTAACCATGATCCTTAGCTTTGATACCAACTTGACACAACCCAAAACTGGGCCATATCATATGGGCACCTCAAGCCTACATGAACTTGAGGTCACCCGATATCCCATCACAATCATTACATCAATCACACGAGTTGGTGAATCCCAACCATGTAATGAGATAACAAAAAACATACTACAAGACATAACTTAAATAATTTCTAACCATTTCATAAATATCAAAATACTAACCAATATACCTAAGTCCACAGTCATCCATAATATCTTTATATAAACAAAAGTTTAGAAATGCATATGTCGGGACATGCCCTCGACAATAGCCAAAACAAGTCAAAATGACTAATTCTAAAGATAGGAGACCAAAGATGAATGTCTTTTGAAGAAAGGAAGATCACCACTCCAAAATCAATGCATGAACTACTTTGATCATCTAATCACTGCACAGGAAGAGAAGAAGATGCTCCACCCCCTATGTCGTGTGGGGACATAGCATCTAGAGATGGTTAGCAATTGCAATGCATAACATCATCATTAAATAAAAAGCAATATATCATATTCAATCACATTCATAACCTTATCCATACATCTAGACATATCATATGCTAATCAAGGGGACAAGTCTTATCAACAATTTGGAAGTACACATTCATCATATATACAATGGAGGACTCCAACCTTCCACACTTTTAAGTTCAAGAATTTCTCATTAGGCATAGGACTTTAACT
>NW_025862121.1:0-2771 GCF_002878395.1 Capsicum annuum
ATTAAACGTAGTTGTGGAGGGCAAAAATTAGGTGTCAACAATTTCAACTTCACTTTAAATAATAATGAAGATCGTGAAATAGTTTAAAAAAATTATCTTTCAAAAATACAAAAAGAAAGAGCTATCTAATTTTTGCTAAAAATATTTTAGAACTTTGAATTAAACAACTCAAACTTCATATTAATAATTAATGTTTTAGAAACAACATCCAAATTGATGAATTGCAAATAAATGACTAACATCTAATTAACTAGAATGAATCTTTCTTTTATTAATAGTCATATTTTATACGATCTTTGGCTACAATTATTATTACGTATTTTATACAAGAAATACACAGTTTCTATACACATTCTATACATACATATTTTATACAATGATTATAAAGTTTCTATACACATTATATACATACGTATTTCATAAAACAACTATAGAGCTTCTATACACATTCTATAGATTTTTTTATTTATATTTTATACATATACATATTTTCTATAATTATACAATTTCTATACATATATCGTATATATATATATATATATATATATATATATAATTATATCATTTTTATATAATTGTTATAACTTAATAGTATTTTTTTTTTTAAAATACTATTAAGTTAAGAAGACAACTATTTTTAAGGGGGAGAATATCCATATCCTATCACGTGAATTGTCATGAATGGCACCTTTCTTGGAATTAAATTAAAATTAAATCCAATTAATATAGGAGTAAATACTACTTTGGAATACTTAACACTTTTATAGGAAAAAAAAGTCACATTTCTTGGAACTTGACAATTTCCTAAAGAAACGGACAACATTCATTTCCTCGCCTTCGTTTTATTTTAGAAGCAGCCTCTTTAACTTTTAGAATTAAAGATCTTCACACACCATACTTTTTCTACATTTTGGACCTTATTTTTTATAAAATATTATTCTTACTCTTCTTTTTTTTTTTTTTTACAATTTTTTTCCTGAAAAAGGTACCTTGTCCTTCATTTAAAAAGAATATATATAATGTAGAGTCTGACCTGCCTTGTAGTGACCTGCCTTGTAGTTTTACAACTAATTTCCATATATAATTCGACTATTAAATTTAAAAACCAAAATAATGGAAATTTAATAGATTAATAATAGGCTTTAAATTGTTATCTTTTTAAGTAGTGCATTGTTTGTAAAAAAATATTATTTGTTTACAAAAATATCTTTCACTTTAGTTAACTTAATTATTTTTATGCTTCTATTCCTATAATTTTTCTATGTGTTCAGTTATGTGTCAATATATAAGATTCATACGTATTTATCTAAATAATACTTGTTATTAAAACTGTACATTGCACTTTAATAATCGTATTATATTGTCCTAATGTTGATATTTTATGGTTAAACATATTTTGCCTTCTTAGCCTTAAATCACAGAACATTTTGATCCATGAGCAGTACTTTATCCCGTTTAAAGGGTAAACTTATAAAGAGTAATACGTGTAGGAGAAAAAACAAAATCCTACAGCTGTGAGAAAGTGAAAATTAAAGAATTAGTTTAGTCATTTAATAATTTTATTCAAGGATAAATTAGGGTGGGATAACTTATACCATCAAATGTGTGGGATAACTTCAAGGGCGGCTCAATGCAAATTGTGGCCTAAAGCCAACTTTAAGAAGAGGCCTTAAATTTAATTAATAAAATTATGAATATGTTTGTTTGATTTCTTTTCTTTTTGTTTTATAGTGATGGTGTACATACCATCTTGTATGTATATTGACTATTCATGTGACTACATATGAGTGCTTATTATATAGTTTTTAAACTAGATATTAGTTTTTGAACATCTAAATTTTAAATATTGCATTAATCTAATCTTATTTAGCTTCAAAAATTAGTCAAATTAACCATCGAAATAAAAAATTGCATAAATTGAAACGAAAGGAATATTTATTTGAATAATATCTACTTGTTTCTACATAAACTCAATAAAATATTCAAAAGACAAGTATGAATTTTATTCTTTTAACGAAACAAGGATACTAATTCTCTAATATATACTATATAATATTAAATATTAGTGAGAATATGGGGCCTTTAATTTGGGGGCCCTAAAGCCTTGGCTTTAGTTGCTTCCCCCTTGAGCCGGCACTAGATGACTTATCCCGATACTATTATTAGTCTCGGAATAAGTTATCTCGAGTATTGCCAACCAAACGATGCATTAAGAAATTTATCCTGAAATTATTATTTTATATCTGAATTATTTGCCTTGGTACCTCACCCCAAACGACCCCTTAGATTTTCCTATATATAATCAAAGTATACAGTTATCTTCACATCAATTATAGCCGTTACAAACTCTCTCCCCCTTATCAAGAAAAAAAGAAGAAAAATGGAGCATTTGCCATCCTTCTTTCATCTACAATACTTCAATTACAAAATCTTGAGAATCTTGAGATTTAAATTCTATATCATTCCTATCAATTTTATATCGACTTTGTTTCCTTATTTCTTATATGCATTTCTTTCTCCAATAAATTGGAGATCTGCAAAAATATATAGATTTTATATGAATGTCTTATATCTATATCTCGCTGATCCACGAGCGACTTTCTTTATTCTTTTTTAATTTATTTTCAGTCTTTCTCATGTAAATTTATTATTTGTGTTTGAGTTAAGTTAATTTATATCACTTGATTTCATGTCGATCCCTCCAAGAGATCAAAATAATTGTCTGGTAGGTTTTTGAACAGTAAGACAACCTTTAAATGAAACATACAAAT
>NW_025862122.1:0-2248 GCF_002878395.1 Capsicum annuum
GAACTACAAGTAGTCATGAGATAACCCTAGCTGCTTTCTAATAAATCTGAATCTCAAAATAGGAGAAAATAAATATGAAATCATAATAAATGCAGAAATCTCATCTGAAACATGCTAATCTCATAAGTCTTTGTAAAACAATACTGAAAAATCATAATACTGAATCTAGTACTCCGACAAGCCTCCACTGACGGAATCTAGAGAGTCACTGAGGTAGGCCATAGCTGACTTAAACTTTCTGAAATAAATACTGAATCATTTACTAGTGAACTAGAAATATGGATAGCTAAGTCCCCAAACTATGAGGACTCACCAAACTTTCTGAAAATCACTCACGCTACTAAGACTGAGCACCTGAACCTAAATTATGAGACAATGTAACACATAGATGTCTATGTAGATTAGTACTTTGATGATGTACCGAGTATATGGGGGTGAATGAATTAAGTAAGAAATATCATCATAACTTATAAAATCAAGCATGCTAAATGTAAATGACTCACATAGGCTTAAGTAATCTGAAAACTGAAGATCATAAATCATGAACAATAAAGCATATAATATAAATCTTGTGAGCCATTGCACTTAATTCTAAAATCTGTATTTTATTCTTATTCTCTAATCATAGATTCTATGTGAAATCTGAAAATCTTTACTGTTAGGGAAAATGATTTATCTAATGAGAAAATACTTTCTAAAGGATTTAGGGATGTTCTTCTAACCGACATAAACCATGTGAGAATTTATGGAGTCCAACGTCTCATCCCCCTAAGGAGGAATACTCACGTTGGGGAAAGGAGTCATTCTCTTGCTGGGGAGTATAACCTATCTGAGTGATCACATATCTTTCATCCACGTAGAAGTGGGAATAATCTAAATCCTACATTGGCACGTAGTTCTAGGGTATAAAAACGTAGTAACGTACCCATCTCGGTGCTAAATATTACTCCTAATAAATCTATATGCTCATTCTAAAGGAAATCCATTTTTAAAATACTCTCATGGTTTATAGTAAAAACCAACTATATATCTACAAAGCAAAATCTGTAATCTGAATTTGTAAAGTGGATGTTATGTCTATTCTAAGACCAATAGGTAAAATCTCTATCAGCAATCTGAACGGAATCCACTCATAGGGTGCTTATAGCACAACAATTCTTGAAATAGCAATCTTTAATTAGGGCTTTATGACCCATGTATCAATCTCATTGTAAAACATCAAAATGTTCATGCTTGATAATGTAAACATTGATAATTCAATTTAAAATCTGGAAATTTCTACAATATGCATGAAAATATGAACATAATCATGTAATTCAACTTCTAAATCATTGAAAATCTCATAAGCTTGTAAATAACAATAATGGGTATAAACCCTAACGTCAATCTTATGAGAAATCATATAAAATTTAGTAAATTTATAATTAAAATAAATTTTGGGCACAAGAATGAAAGGATTGTCCTTGTTCATAACCCCACATACCTTTATTGATGTTCTTTGATAAAAAGCTTGAGTCTTGGATCTCTATTGATGATTTGGAGATGAATTCTTAGAGTTCTTGTATTGGGAATCCTAAATCTTGAATTTTCTTGGAGAACAAATGGAGGAATTTAGATTTCTTAGGGAGAAAGTTTGATGACCTAGGGTTTTCTTTCGAGAGAAAGTTGATGAAATAAAGATGAAGTGCTTTGGAATATGCTCGATGATGTGTTTTGGATGGATTGGGGGATAGGTAGCTTACCAAAATACTCTTTTTAAACTCCTAAGAGGAACTGGAAAAATGACCAAAAATCCTAATTTAGTGGGCCACCGGGATGCGGCACTAACGCGGTGGCTCACTGGAAATTGACAACTAGGAAATGAGGGTCCTCCGCAAAGCGGAGCCTTCGCGTTGTCCCACTGGAATGGGACAATTGGGAAAATGGACTTCTCCACGATGTGGGGCTATCGCAGAGTGCCACTGGAATTTGACAATTGCGGATTTTGCCTTCTACGCGATGCGCCTACCGCCCAGGTGGCACATTGTCAACTTAAAATACCATAACTCCTTCACCATGTGTTGGAATTGGGAAAATCTTATTTCGTTGGAAATCTTATTAAATTTTCCACACAATGGGAGCTCTAAATCTAGAAAATTCCACATGAAATAATTATTTTTTATTTTGGATGCTATCCCTTAACACTCTATGGATGGATTGTAGCTAGAAAAGGTATGGGGTGTTACAATATCTCCACCTTGGGAACATT
>NW_025862123.1:0-1456 GCF_002878395.1 Capsicum annuum
GGTATAATGGCTTATTCTAGGACCAGTATGAGAAAGTTTTTGATTGGCGTATCGAGTTATGTTGTGAAAGAGTGTAGGTCTGCTATGCTCAATAAGGACATGGATATTTCTAGATTAATGATCCATGCTCAACAGATTGAAGCAAACAAGGTGAAAGAGAGAGAGGAAATGAGAGGGAATAAGAGAGTCAGATCAGAGCAGCAGGGGTATAGTCAGAGTAAATTTTCTGGAGGGATCCGCCCTCAGTTTGAAAGCCGTTCTTTTATGCCAGCACCGCCATCAACTAGTGCTCCCGCATCCAGAGTCAGGAAGAAGCAAAGGAATAGACCTACTGTGTCCCGATATCAGGATAGTATGAGTAACAGACCTCGTCCTTCCCCATATCTGAAGTGTGGTAGGGACCATTCCGGTGAGTTCTTAGTTGGTCAGAGGGGTTGCTTTGGTTACGGTAAGTTGGGCCACAAATTCAAGGATTGCCCATATGCTAGACAAGGGATCCATGATGTTCGTCCCCAGAGTCAGGCTATTAGTGCTCCAGCCCCTTTGGTTCATCCTACTCTTCCTCATAGTGCCTCATCTAGTACTATCGGTGGTCAGCGCCAAAATCTCTTTTATGCTATACCACCCCACCAAGAGCAGGAGGATTCACCAGATGTTGTTACTAGTACGCTCCGTGTATTTTATTTTGATGTGTATGTGTTGATGGACCTTAGGTTAAGTATTTCTTATGTGACTCCATTAGTGGCTGTGAATTTTGAGATCAATGCTAAAAAATTCCTGAGCCTTTTGTAGTTTCTACTCCAATAGGTGAACCTGTTATTGCTAAGCAAGTATATAAGAAGTGTCCTATCACTGTCCTTCACAGAGTACTGTTTGCTGATTTGATTGAGCTAGACATGGTTGATTTTGACATTATTCTTGGTATGGATTGGCTTCACTCTTGTTATGCGTCTATAGACTATCATAGCCGTGTAGTAAAGTTTCAGTTTCCCAATAAGCCAGCCTTTGAGTGATCCAAAAATTCTGTATCTCCCAGGAGTCATTTCATATCCTATCTTAAAGCTAGAAAATTGATATCCAAGGGTTGCATCTATCATTTGGTTCGAGTTAACGATACTAAGTTTGAGACTCCAACCATTCAGTCGATCAACATTGTTAATGAGTTTTGTGATGTTTTTCTAGAAGATCTCCCAAGGGTACCTCCCAATAGAGAGATAGAATTTAGAATTGATCTTCTCCCTGAAATGTAGCCTATTTTTATTCCTTCATATCGTATGCCCCCTGCAGAACTTAAGGAGTTTAAAGAGCAACTTAAAGATCTTCTAGATAAGGGTTTCATAAGGCCTAGCGTATCTCCTTGGGGTGCACCCATTCTGTTCGTACAAAAGAAAGATAGTTCATTGTGGATGTGCATTGACTATCGTCAACTTAGCAATGTCACAGTCAAGAACAAGTA
>NW_025862124.1:0-1253 GCF_002878395.1 Capsicum annuum
CTAACACTGAGAAGCCTGTTATAACAGAAGAACAAGAGGAAATATCCAGAAAATTGAGAAGTTTGGAACTGACTATGAAAAACTTACAAGGACTTGGGGGGTACAAAAGTGTCTCATATAAAGATCTGTGCATGTTTTCTGGTGTACATCTTCCTCTTGGTTTTAAAATGCCGAAGTTTGAGAAGTATGATGGACATGGAGATCCTGTAGCACATTTGAGACGCTATTGCAGCCAGCTAAGGGGCGCTGGAGGGAAGGAAGAATTACTCATGGCATATTTCGGTGAGAGTCTTTCAGGTCTAGCTTCTGAATGGTTTGTTGACCAAGACATTGACAAATGGATTAGTTGGGATGACCTAGCTAATGAATTTGTGCAACAATTTCAATACAATGTGGAGTTAATCCCTGACGAAAAATCCCTAACTAGTATAACAAAGAAGAATACTGAGAGTTTCAGGGAGTATGCGATCAGATGGCATGAACAAGCAGCTAGAGTAAAACCGCCAATGAAAGAAAGCAAAATAGTGGAGGTGTTTATTCAAGCACAGGAAAAAACATATTATCAACACTTGTTACCTGCATTAGGCAAGCCGTTCATTAAGGTCCTTAAAATGGGGGAGATGATAGAAGAGGGAATTAAGACTGGTCGCATTGTGGGTTTTACAACATTGAAAGTGACTACTCAAGTAATTCAAAAGGGTTCAGGAAGTGTTGGGGAGAAAAAGAATGAGGAAGATGCATCCGCAATTATAGTTGGACAGCAAGAAAGGTCAAGAAGACCACGTCGTCGTCAATCTCAGGCTCAAGCTCAAGTTTATTCCCAGGCTCCACATAATCACTCCCAAAATCCACTATACTCTGTTCCTCCACATCCATATCCAGTATATAATTCACAACCACAAGTTCAACCCTCATCTTACCCACAATGGCATACCTCAACGGTCCAGAGTCATCCTCTAACTCCACAAACATACCAAAACCCTTCTAAGCCAGATTTTTTATCCAAGCCAAACAATGAAATGAGGCAAAAGTCGAGAGATGGCTTCACACCAATTGGAGAGTCATATGCCAGTTTATTTCAGAGATTGGTACAGAAAGGAATGATCACTCCTCTCCTTGGGCACACCCTTAATCGGCGTTCAAGAAATTTTGATCCTAACGCACGATGTGCGTATCATTCTGAGGCTCAGGGTCATAGTATTGAATATTGTCTAGATTTGAAAAGAGAAATTGAAAAGATGATTCATGATGGA
>NW_025862125.1:0-1827 GCF_002878395.1 Capsicum annuum
TTAGGTCAAGTCTCAGTCCGTTTTAATCCTTAATTGTCCAAACTAGATGAACTACGCACCCCTAATTCTCCTCTCTCGGGAGTGAGATACGTAGGCAGCCTATTGTGGGTTTGGGGATATTATTTCAAAAAATTCAAAAAAGATTTTCTTCACTCTTTATTTAGAGTAGGTGTTTCATATACATTTTCAAGAGAAAACTATAAAAAGATTTTCCTTTAATAGTTTCAAGTTTCATTTTCATATGAAATTCAAAATTGAAAACCCAAAAAGATTTTTCTTCGGTAATCAAAGGTTTCGTTTTGTATAGGTATTTTAAAAGTGAAAAATGCAAAAAGATTTTCGTCAATTCTTTTGACAAATTGTTATTTTCTTTTCTTCTTAAAGTTTCAAGGAAAAGAATGAAAAAAGAGTTTAATTGGCCATTTTGTAAAGATTTCACGAACTACGCACAACTAATTCTCCTCTCTCGAGAGTGAGATATGTAGGCGCCCTTATTAGGTTCGGTGATCTTTTCAAAAAAAATAAAAAATAAAAAAATAATAAGAGGTTTTAAGAAAATGTTGAACTCTAACATATTTGTTGCCTCTTGTTTAGTTAGTTTAAGGTGGTTGGTTTGTGGCTTCCTGGCTGGTCCTCCAATCACACCAAATCCAAGGAAGGTTTAGTTGTGTCCAACAAGGATATAGAGAGTTGCACCATGGATGAAACAAAGAGTCAGAAAATTGAGAGTTTAAAGGAAGAGAATTTGAGACTGAGACAACAAATGATGGAAATGTACCGAGCTTGGGCCAGTGGGCTGCCTCCACCTCCGTTCCCTACTTTTGACCCTGCAAAGACCTCGAGTCTTCCACCAAAATCACAAAGTTAATTTCCTACTGTTGTTGATGCACCACAGCATGCCTCAGAATCCATTCCATGTCAAATCCACCTCAATACTTCCACCACTCTTTCTTTAGCTCCTCAGTATAAGTCTACCACATTTATAGCACCACATACCGTTTGTGCTTTTGTTGCTCAACCTTCTACTAAGACTTTCACTTTGGCTATCAATCCAACGATTGTGCTTCCCCAGTCCACTAGTGGATCCATGTTCAATACTCTTGATGATCATTGTTATACTCTTGAGCCTACCTTTAAATTAAGTGGACCGTCAAAATTTCTTACTAAGAAACCTAGCATGCTAGAAGAGCTAGAGAAAGTGGTTGGGAAAGTTAAGAGTGTAGAAAATGATATGAAAAATTCCCCTGGACTTATGGGCTATGGAGATGTTTCATATAAAAAACTGGGGCATGTCTTCGAGTGTTAACCTTCCTCCCAGCTTTGAGACATTAAAATTTGGGGAGCCGGATAGACAGAAGGATTCTGTGAAACATTCGAGACGACATTGCAATCAACTAAGGAAAACTGAAGGAAAGAAGAAGGAAAATGCACCTATTGTCATGCCAGGGCCAAAGCCAAGTTTGAGAGGTCCAACCCACCAATACTGTCATCCTCAATCCCGAGCTTAAATATTAGATCCACATAACCACTTGCAACAAGGTTTCTTTCCCCAAAATCTAAGAAATCTCATTCCACTTCCTTAATATCCTATGAACAATGCACAATTGTATGTTCATCCATCTTCTTATCCATAATGGCATGCACCTGTCCCTCAACATAGTCCACGACCCCTACAAATTTAACAAGAAACCTCTAAATTCAAGTTTCATCCGAGGCTAGAGTTCGCAAAGAGGAGGAAGGAAAAAGATAATTTCACTCCTATTGGGGAATCCTATGCCAGTTTATTCCAGAGATTGGTACAGCAGGGCATGATCACTCCTCTCCTTG
>NW_025862126.1:0-9460 GCF_002878395.1 Capsicum annuum
TCTTGAAGAATTCCTTAAGCTTGCTCTTTGAGGAGATGATCTTGAGAGAAAATCCTAATCTTGTGGTTGAGAGTGTAAGAGGGGGCTTTTAAGATGCTTAATTGAAGAAAAATGGGGAAAAAATTATGCCTCTTTAGGGTTATAAGTCGTGAAAGGTGAAGGAAATGACCAAAATACCCTTATGAAATAAATTCCCAGATGCAGAAAATCATAGCTGACGACATTTGTGATAAGGTGTAAAAAATGTGGTAAGCCATCAAAAATATCTTCACACAGGAGCTGGAATTGATGGTTTCTGCCTAAGTTTGACGACCTTCGTGGTAAGGCATCACAAATGTGGTAAGCTACCATGAATGTCATCACTTAGGAGCTGTTTTCTACCTAAGGTTGACGACCTTCGTGGTAGGGCATCACAAATGTGGTAAGCTACCACGAATGTCATCACTTAGGAGCTGGTTTCTGCCTAAGGCTGACGACCTTCGTGGTAGGGCATCACAAATGTGGTAAGCTACCACGAATGTCATCACTTAGGAGCTGGTTTCTGGCTAAGGCTGACGACCTTCGTGGTAGACCATCACAAATGTGGTAAGCTACCACGAATGTCGTCACACTGTTTCCAGCCTGACATGCTGGAGTAAAATAGGAATAGCTCTTTGCTCCAATAGCGGATTTAGGCAAAATTGGTATTGTTGGAAAGATAATTTAATTATCTATCTGTTGATAGGTTATGATATAAAAAATTCCAAGTATAATTATATATATGCTCTTTTGAAGTTGACTATACCAATATCCTTCTCAAGAATTCAATCGGTAAGGAATATTTTGATTCGTCTGATAGCTGGGAGTTTTTTGAAACCTTAATATACATCTAATTTACTCATAAAAATGTAAAACAACCATGATGTACAATGCATGATCTTGGCACATGGCTCTATTATTGGTTTGGATTTTTTGGGGTATTACAATATCTCCCCCTTGGAAACATTCATCCTCGAATGATGACTGCTTGAGAGGGGAGAAAAGATAAAACGACGCATACTCTGGTCATGCTAAACTGGCATATGATTTTAGGACCGAATTGAATTCTAAATTGAATATAGCCTAACTGAACATGCATATCTGATGCATGACTGATAAGCTGAACTCATGAATGCATGATAAGATATGCACTGATACTTGATACAAATTTTATACTGGAATTTTGAACATATAACTGAATAAGCTTAAGGAAAATGGTTACCTCGAGCTAAGTTTGAATTAGCGGAGAAAAGATGAGGGTACTTGGTTCGCATGTTTGCTTTTGCTTCCTAAGTAACTCCACCATGGACTGATTCCGACAAAGAACCTTGACTTGAGGGACTTCTTTGTTCCTCAGCCTACAAATCTGATAGTCGAGGATTTTGACTGGAATCTCTTCATAAGAGAGGCTATTCTGAATGTGAACACTTTGAATAGGGACTACAACTGCTGGGTCATCTATGCACTTCTTGGGCAAAGAGACATGGAAGACTGGATAAACTGAGGCTAGATATGAAGACAATTCGAGCTTATAGGCTACCTTGACAAAGCGACTGAGAATCCTAAAGGGACCGATATATCGAGGATTGAACATTCCCTTCTTGCCGAATCTCTTTACTCCCTCCATGGGAGAGATCTTGAGATAGACATTGTCATTGACCTCGAATCTGAGATCCTTTCTACGAACATCATCATAAGACTTCTGTCGGCTCTGAGCAGCCCAAAGTATTTCTCTGATCAACTGAACTTTCTCTAAGGCATCGAATACTAAGTCAGGCCCTATGACTGCGGTCTCACTAACTTCGAACCAACCGATCGAAGACCTACATCTCCTACCATAGAGAGCTTCGAATGAAGCCATCTGAATACTGGAGTGATAGCTGTTGTTGTATGCAAACTCAATCAAAGGCAAGTGGTCATCCCATCTTCCCTTGAAATCAATTGCACATGTCCTTAGCATATCTTCTAGAGTTTGAATGGTCCTTTCTGCTTGATCATTTGTCTGAGGATGAAACGTTGTATTGAGATAAATTGGGTACCAAGACCCTTTTGGAATACTTTCTAGAAGTGAGAGGTGAACTGGGTACCTCTGTCTGAGATGATAGATAGTGGAACACCGTGTAATCTGACCAACTCCCTAATATAGAGTTTGGCATAATCCTCGAATGAGTAAGAGGTATGAACTGGAAGGAAATGAGCTGACTTGGTCATTCTGTCTACAATGACCTAAACTGAATCATGCTGATAATGTGTTCTAGGCAAACCCATCACGAAGTCCATGTTCACTTCTTCCCACTTCCAAGTAGGAATAGTAAACTCTTGCATGGAACCACTAGGTTTCTGATGCTCTATCTTAACCTGCTGACATGTAGAGCACTTAGCCACAAACTCTGCAACGTCCCTCTTCATCCTACTCCACCAATAGATCTCTCGCAAGTCACGGTATATCTTGGTAGCCCCTAGATGAATAGAGTATCGTGCACCGTGCGCTTCTGTAAGAATTCGCTGCCTCAAGTCATCTACACCGGGAACACACAAACAACCTTGATAACGAAGAACACCATCTCCCCGTTGGGAGAAAAACTCTACTTTCTGACTCTGAACTGACTCTTTTAGCTTGACAAGGCTAGGATCCCTGTCTTGGTTCTCTTTTACCTAAAAAACTAGAGATGACTCTGAACTACTCTGAACACATACACCACCCTCTAAAGAGTCAACTAAGTAAATGCCTAGTATGGCAAGCTAATGAATCTCCTAAGCTAATTTCTTCTTACCATACTCAACATGGGAAACACTACCCATGGATAGTCTACTGAGTGAGTCGGCCACTACATTGGCCTTGCCAGAATGATAACGGACACTCATGTCATAATCCTTCAAGAGCTCTAACCATCTTCTCTGACAAAGATTGAGATCTTTCTGGTAAAAAACATACTGAAGGCTCTTATAATCTGTGAATACGTCTACATAACACTGTATAGATAATGCCTCCAAATCTTTAAGGCAAAGACAACTGCTGCTAACTCAAGGTCATGAGTAGGATAATTCTTCTCATGGGGATTTAACTGTTTGGAGACGTAGGCTATTAATCTACCATACTATATGAGGACACAACCTAAACCTACTCTGGATACATCACAATTACTACAAATCCATCAGAATCATCGAGAAGTGCTAAAACTAGAGCTGAGGTGAGTGGAGTCTTCAACTCTTGAAAACTCTTCTCACAAGGTTTTGACCACTGAAACTTGACCTTCTTCTGAGTCAATCTGGACATAGGAGATGGAATATAAGAAAATCCCTCGACAAACCATCAGTAATAGATAGCCAAACCCAAGAAACTCCTGATATCTGAAGGAGAGACAAGGCGAGGCCAGTTTCTTACCGCTTCGGTTTTCTGAGGGTCTACTCTAATGCCATCACCAAAAATAATATGGCCAAGGAATGCTACTGATCTTAGCCAAAATTCGCACTTTCTGCAGTTGTTGGACAAGTGGTGATCCCTGAGAGTCTGAAGAACAATTATGAGATGGTCTGAATGATCACGCTCTATGCGAAAATAGACCAGAATATCATCTATAAAGACTATGAAGAATGTGTCCAAGTACTGCTTGAACACCCGGTTCATCTAGTCCATGAAAGATGCAGGTGCATTGGTAAGACCAAAGGACATGACTAGAAATTCAAAGTGACCATATCGAGTACGAAAAACTATCTTTGAAATGTCACATTCTCTAACTTTGAGCTTATGATAGCCTGATCTGAGGTCTATCTTGGAGAAATAAATGGCACCCTGAAGTTGGTCAAACAATTTGTCTATCCTAGGCAACAGATACCTGTTCTTGATCGTGGCTTTGTTGAGTTGACGGTAATCAATACACATTCTGAGAGAACCGTCTTTCTTGCACACGAATAAGACTGGCGCACCCCATGGAGATACACTGGTCCGATGAATCCCTTATCTAAGATATCCTTCAACTGATCTTTCAGTTCCTTAAGTTCTGCTGCTGCCATTCTGTATCGAGGAATAAAAATACGCTGAGTATTTGGGAGAAGGTCTATGCCGAAGTCTATTTTTCTTTCGGGAGGAATGCCTGGAAGATCTTCGGGAAAGATGTCTAAATATTCATTAACCACTGGGATTGATTCGAGACTGGGAGATTCAGAAATGGAATCCTTAACATGCACAAGATGAAACACACACCCCTTAGAAATCATTTTCTTTGCCTAAAGGTAGAAAATAAGATGACCCCTGAAAGACGAAGTGCTACCCTTTCACTCTAGGAAGGGCTCATTTGGGAACTGAAACTGAACTATCCTATTTCTGCAGTCGACTATGGCATAGTAGGAATAAAGCCAATCCATGTCGAGAATGACATCAAAATCAGTCATCTCTAACTCGACTAAATCTGCTGACATGGATTTCATAAATATCATAACCAAGCAATTCCTGTATACCTACTAAGCTATGATGGTTTTACCCACTGGGGTAGAGACTGAAAAGGGCCTTGCTAACATTCGGGACTGATTCTGAATCGCCTTCTATGTATGGAGTGACAAAAGACAAGGATGCACCTAAGTCAAGTAAAGCATAAACATGAACATGGAAAATTTATAACGTACCAGTAACGACTTTAGGAGAATTTTCCTGATCCTGTTAGGTCTGAAGAGCATAGAGTCTATATGAGCGTTACCCACTAGTAGTAATGGAAGTGGCACCCTGTTGGTTCAGATGACCGGACTGAGCTGTGGAACAATTCTACTGACCCTGAGGGCTTGGCTGAGGACACTCCCTAATCTTATGTCCTAACTTACCACAACCAAAATAGATATCACTACCGACTCTATAAATACCCTTGTGGTTCTTACCACAAGTCTGACAAAGGGGGTTTGTTTGGGCACTGTTAACACTATCCTGAAATTTAGACCCTGGTGCTTTGTCTCTTTTACCATCCCTGAACTTCGGCACTGGGATACTAGCGAAGGAAGGGGATGGAACTGATGACTTAGGATGAAACTGCGAACGATTTCCTCCCTCTGATTTGGGCTGAGCAAAACTAAAACTGCCTGCTCTTGCTCTCTTGTTCTGCCTCTCCCTAGTCTTAACCTTCTTCTCCTCTATATATTGAGCGTGGTTCATGAGCCTGGCTAAAGTCATATCGCTATTCAGCATCGCAGACCTACACTCATTTACCACGCTATCATTCACCCCTGACACGAACTTGCTCATCTTAGCCCTGTGTCTGCAACCACATAAAGGGCATATCTAGCTAGCTGAGTAAATCTAAGAGAATACTCTCTAACTGTCATATTTCCCTGCCTGAGATTGATGAACTCAAGAACTTTGGCCTCTCTTAGCTCTTGGGAAAAGAATCTGTCTAAGAAAGTCGTGACAAATTCTTTTCACTTAATAGGACCTACATCCTCTAACCTTTCTGGTACCCACTACTTGTACCAAGTGTGAGTGACATCCTGCAATTGGTATGCGTCAAACTCGTCACTCTGAGAAGAAGTGACTCCCATGATATCAATGACCTTATAGACTTGGTCAATGAATTCATAAGGATCCTCGTTTGGCTTAGACCCAATGAAGGACGGAGAGTTCATTCGGGTGAAGTCTGAAATCCTAGCTGTTGCTGAATTGGCCACTGGGTTGGTCAGAACGACTATTGTTCATTCATTCTGGGAAGCTACAGACTGACCAAGAGCGGTAAATGTGGTCCTGAACTCTGCATGAGAAACATGTTAGCCCAAAAAATCTTCGGGCTGAGAAGCTAGCTGATTTCTTCTCTTTAGAGGCATGTTCTAAAATAAGAGAAGAGCGGAGTAGACTAAGAGACTGACTTGAAATTATGCTTACTAACACGACATGAATACTGAAGAAAGGGAACTGTTCCTAAAACATCATATAGCCTCCTCTACATAAATGTGGCATGCAATACACCCATGTACAAGACTCTACTAGATGTAACTTTCAGACTTCCTAGGACTCTATTGAACCTTAGGCTCTGATACCAAGTTTGTAACGCCTCGATTTTCTAAACCGGAATGCTACACGGTACTTATGACCCCGAGGGACCACAATCTAACCCATGACTGATATTTGTACCTGTATATTGCAATTCATGACATAATAATGTGGAAAAATACAAAATAGGCTATAAGGTTGAACTAAAATAATATAACATCCATATGGGTGAAAATACCCAAAACAACTGAAAACTAAATCTGAAAGCTAAATCTGAGCGTAAATCAAAAAGCCTCTAAGTACTGTCTGAAATAAGGAGTTGAAGGAAGATATCTCTAACTAACTCCATAAACTGATAACTAGCTAAAATAATAATGAATAAATCTAATCATATTATCCTCGAATGAAGAGGACTCACTAAATCTCTACAACTGGAAATGCTACGGCTACTGCCGATCTGGAGCTCGTGTCTTTGAACCTATGGTTAACATAAAAATAAAGCACCATAGCACAAATATGTCAGTATGAGGGGATTTACCAAGTATACGAGTGAGGTAGGCTAAATATAAACAGGGTTTGCATGCATGAACAATGCTAACTGACTGACTGATATGAATGTAAGAGTGCAAACATACATACATAGTAACTAAGATCGTGAGTACGTAATGGCTAAATTTATATGCTAATACATGGCTGGAACCATAGTTCTGATAACATGGATGACTGTATCTGACAGCCCTAAATCTGGTTGAACTCTCTGAGTTCCATGTTATAACTGAATTTGACCGTATCTAACAGTCCTGGTATATATATGTCTGAAGAACTATCTGAGTTCTTTTACTGAGACTGATATTGAAACTGTGGGAGGTAGTTGTTTAACTGAAATGCCCCATGTATGCCATTATGGCTAAGCTGGGGTCCAATCTCTGCCCCGACTGGAGGGGTGTCAATATCGCGCCACTGGTAAGGAAAGTTGTGAGTGACCTTTATCTGGCAGGTACTCAAGGTGAGAATGGTGGGACCCTAAACTGACAGGTTAAGCCACCTTATCAACCCTAATCTGACAGGCTAAGATATCTTAACCTACACTGGCTACGTAGTTCTGGAACACAAGGATGACTGCTAAGAATCACACCCTAAAACTGGTAGGTAAGTCTCCATCCTTGGTTTTACTCGATGCTAACTTCTACTCCCATCTGAAGAGACTAAACATGATTCAACTGACTGTACATGGACAGATTAACTGACTTCCTTTGACTGCGAAGTAGTACTATTATCTGAGAGTTAACTGAGATCATTAGATTTCTGAGGTTTCCTGAGTCACATGACTGACTGAGTTCTATAGATTATAGCTTGACTGAGATTATCATGACAGCATGTCATGGCTCTAGGCACATAGCTATGTTTTTTGGGTACGAATACCCCCAGGACTCGATAGAAGAAAACTAACACACATGACATGACTTGATCACAAGATTTGAGTCTACAATTCATAATATCATAAGTAGGGGGTATCATATTTCCTATAGTTATTCAATATCTTAAACATTATAGGGAATGCATGGATATATTTTGTGTACATATTATATATCTCCATTATCTTGCATGCTTCATACCACCACAATAGCAACACATGAAAAGCATGGAATTCATATTGAAGTATATAGCTAACATGAACTTGTCATTTAGACATCATAAAACCATACAAACATGAACTTCTAGCATCCTAAGCATTTTATCAAACACTTTGCATGCATTCTTTAAGGCATAGGTGGGTTTCTTACTTGCACCATATTAAACCACTTAAAGTTCTTGATTTTTAATTAACAAACATATATATTCCCTGAAAACACCTTTAGACATCATATTGAAACTTAAACAATAATCTTCAACATGTACATACTCATATCACCACAAAAAGTTTACAAAATGATATTTAAAACATGGTTTTTGAGCTCTATGAATGGATTGGATCCATAGATGAACACTATGCATACCTTAGTGATTGAATCTTGAAAGAGATCTAATATTTCTGAAGGTTTTTAAAGAATTCCTTAAGCTTGCTCTTGAGGAGATGATCTTAAGTGAAAACCCTAATCTTGTAGTTGAGAGTGTAAGAGAGGGATTTTAAGATGCTTAACTGAAGAAAAATGGGAAAAAAAATTATGCCTCTTTAGGGTTATGAGTCATGAAAGGTGAAGGAAATGACCAAAATACCCTTATGAAATAAATTCCCAGTTGCAGAAAATCATAGCTGACGACATTTGTGACAAGGTGTCAAAAATGTGGTAAGCCGTCAAAAATATCGTCACACAGGAGCTGGAATTGATGGTTTCTGCCAAAGTCTGACGACCTTCGTAGTAGGGCATCACAAATATTGTAAGCTACCACGAATGTCGTCACTTAGGATCTGGTTTCTTCCTAAGGATGACAACCTTCATGGTAGGGCATCACAAATGTGGTAAGCTACCACGAATGTCGTCACTTAGGAGCTGGTTTCTGCCTAAGGCTGACAACCTTCGTGGTAGGGCATCACAAATGTGGTAAGCTACTACGAATGTCATCACTTAGGAGCTGGTTTCTTCCTAAGGATGACAACCTTCGTGGTAGGGCGTCACAAATATGGTAAGCTACCACGAATGTCGTCACACTGTTTCCAGCCTAACATGCTGGAGTAAAATAGGAATAACTCTTTGGTCCGATATCGGATTTAGGAAAAATTGATATAGTTGGAAAGATAATTCAATTATCTATATGTTGATAGGTCATGAGATCAAAAATTTCAAGTATAATGAGAGATATGCTCATTTGAAGTTGACTATACCAATATCCTTCTCAAGAATTCAATCGGTAAGGAATATTTTGATTTGTCTAATAGCTGGGAGTTATTTGAAGCATTATATACATATAACTTAATCATAAAACTATTAAATAACCATGATGTTCTATGCATGAGCTTGATACATGGCTCTAATATTGGTTTGGATTTTTCGGGGTATTATACCTAGGTATGGGGGGTTTGTATCTTCTTCTTAGAACAATGTTAGTCCAAAATTTCTTGGCATTATGGCATTGGATAAATATATGGTTAATATCCTCCTTGTTGTGGTTGCAAAAGTGGCAATGGGGAGGTACATTAACACCAATGTGATTCAGATAGCTGCTAGTTGGGAGTCTCCTATGCATGAGTAACCAAAGGAAGATCTTGGTTTTGTTAGGGGCTTCAACTTTCCAGACAATGGAAAAAATATTATCTGTAGTAGTGTTGGCACTTTGATTGTTTAGACAAGAATACATTGTGCCAGTGGTGAAGGTGCCAGTAGATCTGTAATTCCAAAAGACTTTGTCCTTAATATGGTCCTTAAGAGTAACATTGTGGCTAAGGATAATATCCTGAATAGCCCTAGGAATTTCAATGGAGAGGTTATTGAAATTCAATTCCCCCCTACCAGGACATCTTTGACCCTAGTATTC
>NW_025862127.1:0-1937 GCF_002878395.1 Capsicum annuum
TGTTTAAGGTTGAACTCCCTCTGAGTAAACACATTCTGCAGGCTTTTGTGATTAGTAAACACATCAACATGAACACCATACAAATAATGTCTCCAGATTTTCAAAGCAAAAACTACAGCTGTTAATTCAAGATCATGAGTTGGGTAATTCTTCTCATGAGGCTTCAACTATCTAGAGGCATAAGCTATAACTTTACCCCTCTGCCTCAACACACAAACCAGACAAACTCTAGAAGCATCGTAGTACACCACAAGACCATCAGTACCATCGGGTAAAGCTAACACTGCGGCTGAAGTGAGTTGAGTCTTCAACTCTTGAAAACTCTTCTCACAGGAATCTTTTCACTAGAACTTAACTTTCTTTTGGGTCAATCGGGTCATAGGGGACACAATAGAAGAGAATCCCTTAACAAAACGACGGTAGTAATCAGCTAGACCCAAGAAACTCCTAATATCAGACGGGGAGGTAAGTCTAGGCCAATTCTTCACAGCTTCTGTCTTTTGAGGATCAACTCTAATACCTTTGGAAGAGACAATATGACTCAAAAAAGAAATTGACCTTAACCGAAATTCATACTTTCTAAATTTAGTGAATGATTGATGAGCTCTAAGGGACAACATAAAAGCCGTTGTAGCATTGGTTAACCTAAAGGACATGACAAGAACTCAAAATGACCATAGCGGGTTCGGAAAGCTGTCTTTGGAATATCACACTCTCTCTTTTTAAGCTGATGATTGCTGGATCTAAGGTCTATCTTTGAGAAATAACTTGCACCCTATTGCTGATCAAATAAATCATCGATTTTAAGAAGAGGGTACTTGTTCTTCATAGTCACCATGTTGAGTCGACGGTAGTCAATGCATATATGCAATGTACCATCTTTCTTCCGCACAAATAGAATAGGTGCACCCCATGGGGAAACACTGGGTATAATAAAGCCTTTTTCTAAGAGGTCTTTGAGTTTCTCCTTCACACTTTAAGTTCTGCGGGAGCCATACGGTGTAGAGGGGTGGAAATAGGTTAAGTTCCAGGAAGGAGATCAATCCCGAATTCTATATCTCTATCAGGTGGGACACCTGGAAGGTCTTCCAGGAAAACATTGGGAAACTCTTTAACAATGCTACCTAACTGAATAGTCAGAGTCTCAGACTTGAGGTCTTTAACTCGAAATAGATGATAGATGCAACCCTTGGAAATCAACTTCCTAGGTTTGAGGTAAGATATGAAATGGCTCTTCAGAGATACAGAACTCCCGAACCTCTCAAACACGGGTTCGTTAGGAAACTAAAACTTGACCACTCAAGTACGACAATCTATAGATGTATAGCAAGACTCAAGCCAATCTATACCCAGAATGACGTCAAAATTAACCATATATAGCTCAATCAAATCAGCACATATGACCCAATGAAGGATAGTAGCAGGACACTTCTTATACACTAGCTTAGCAATAACAGACTCTCCTACCAGGGTAGAAACTAGAATAGGCTCAGGAATTCGTTCAGGGTCCATCCCAAAATTCATAGCAACCAGAGATGTCACATAAGAGAAACTGGAACTGGGGTCCATCAATACATACACATCAAAATAAAAGACACGGAGTATACCAGTGATAACAACTGGAGAATCCTCCTACTCCTGGCGAGGTGGTATAGCATAGAAGCAATTCTGGCATAAACCACCAACAGTACTTGAAGAGGCACCCTGAAGAGGAACTGGGTGGAATAGGGGAGCGGGGGCACTAGTAGCCTGACTTTGGGGACGAGCATCTTGACTCCCATCTCTAGCATACGGATAATCTCTAAGTCGGTGGCCCAACTTGCCACAACCAAAGCAACCTCTCTGATCAACAAAACACTCACCAAAATAATCTCTACCACACTTGGCATATGAAGGAGGATGAGGTATTTTACTTACACTTTCTTGAGACCTGGATG
>NW_025862128.1:0-2818 GCF_002878395.1 Capsicum annuum
GAATTTCTTGAGTACACGACCATCAATAACAATCCATAATACATGAGTGGGGGATTTCATGAAGTACATGGTCATCATAATATCTATCATGAATAGGAATGCTTATAATCAAGTCATAAATCTCATATTCTAATATCATGGGCATTCTGACAACATATACTATTCATAGCAAGGGCATGGAAACCATTCAAGCGTAAGGAAACGACAACATGTAACGTTTAGTTCATATTATAATAATTTGGGGATATACACTTCATGTATTTATTCAACATCTCAAACATGGTAGGGAAAGCATGGATATATTTTGTGTACATAATTTATATCTCCATTATCATACATACTTTATACCACAACAATAACAACACATAATTTGTATAGAAATTCATATTGGAGTGTATGACTAACATGAACTTGTTATTTAGATATCCTGAAATCATGTAATATGAAGTTCTAACATACTAGGCATTTTATCGAACACCTTGCATGCATTCTTTAAGGCATAGGTGGATTTCATACTTGCATTCTATCAATCCATCTAAAGATCATGTTTTTCAACTAACAACATAACTTTCATGAGATATACAATCACGATACTATTATATAGCAAAACAAACAAGAATCAAAATGGGCATGATCATATCATCACAATCAACCAAGCTTTTGAATTTTAAAGATTGATTCTTGAACTCCACGGATGAAAGAAATCTGTGGATGAACAATACACATACCTTGGAAGGGAAGTTCTTGATGATTGACGGAGGAATTTCCTTGAAATTGGATCTTCAAACTTAATTATGCAACCCTAGTTGTTTTTATCTTTTAGTGCTCTTAGATGATGAGATTTGAGATGTTAATAGGATTGTAATGTGTTTAGAAGCTATATATTTCGTAGGGTTAAGTTTAGGGACGTGTAAGGAGTGTTAAAAGACTTAATTACCCTTAAAATAACTCCAAAAGGAGTGTTTTTGGCACCTGGAATTGACTTAGGCGGCGCCCAAGTGATTGCCTAAGCTAGGTTGGGCGGCGCCTAACCAATTGCCTATGTTTGGGTTGGGCGGCGCCTAACCAATCGCCTATCCTTACTGTCTCTCACGAAAAAGGGCATAACTTTCCACTCGGGTATTCGATTAAGGCGAAATTGATATCGTTGGAAAGCTAATTCAATTCTTTTCAATTTGGTGGGTCTAAATAAGACAAAATACCACATTAACATCGAGTTATACTCATTCAAAAATGATCCTTGCGAAATCAAACACTAAAACTTAATGTCTTATCTTGTATTACCTTAAGTGACTCATATGAACATGCTTAATGTATCATAAGATATCTTATCACTAGGATACTCATTGTAAGTCATGCACTAAAATGCTACTCATAGGATAGGAGGTTTCATACATAGGAAAAATGGTTCGTCTCCTAGCTTAGAAACATACGGGGTATTACAATATCTCCCCCTTGGGAATATTCGTTCTCGAATGGAAATTAACTGAAGTAGGAGAGATGATAAGGTAAAGTACGTACAAGACATACACTACTAAAACATGGGTTCATAACTGGCATGACTGAAAGCTGAGAACAACATAATGAACATACATATCTGATGCATGGGAAGCTGATTCATGAATATAAGACTGAGGATTCTAATAAAGTATGTTTTCTCAAAATGAGAATGCATATCTGATGCACAACTGAAAGGCTGAATCCATGCATATTTGATCCATGATTATATGACTGACATAATACGTGAATGCATGACTGAAAGTACTAATGAGCTGATCACACATATCTGATGCGTGAATTCATGACTAAACTTACTCATGAACGCGCAATGGTAAAGGTATCAAGTTTGAACTGAAAACTGAGCATGGAACTGAATACCAAGTTTGGCACTGAAATATGAACATGAGAACGAGTAAGTTTAAGGAAAACTGTTACCTTGAACTGATAATACCGATAAGTTTGAGATTAATTACTCCATACGCATGATCGGAAACATGAGAACATAACTAAGTCTGGGACGTGGTAGATATACTGAATAACATGATCTGAACTGAATCTTGAAAACATGGCATACAACTGAAGTTGGAGTTTAAGGGTTAACTTATGAGTAACCCTTCTCTAAACTGGATTCATCAAAAGAAAATAGAGCAGCATATTTATGTCATGAAATTTTGGAGGTATGATGTATCTCCCCCTTGGGACACTATGTCCCTCAAAGAATACTAACTTGAGGCGATGCACAAGACACCTAGGAACTGAGTCATGACTGAATAGCTAGGATCTAAAACTGAGACATGATACATGAACTGAGCTGAACACGAGTGCATAAATACACTAACTTATCTGATTAACTGAATAACTGATAGCTGAATACTGGATTTGCAAAGCTAAACTGTACTTAGTCTGAATAGATGGGCTGAGATTTTTGAGTTTTATGCATAGGAGATAAGGACTAACTGAGTAGAATGAGGTATCTAAGCATGGATTCATAAAGTCTGTATTATTTTCGAATGTGAGACCAAGCGTATGACATAGCTCTGAGGTATTCTATAAACTGGGGTACTAAAACACTGATAACTGAGTACTGACAACCTAAATGCTATGGTCAAACATGTCTAGAACTGAACTTAGTTTTAAATCTGGTTACTGAACTAAAGATGACATTATAACTAAGCCTATAGCTATTATAGAAGTACTGAATTCAAGGACTAAACACTGATCACTGAGTGTTGGATACTGAAACTATAATTAAGTTGGCAACTGAGTTTTTAATGGCTACATGATGGGGACTGACATAAGTCAAGAATCTAAATGTACA
>NW_025862129.1:0-1087 GCF_002878395.1 Capsicum annuum
ATGAGGATTGGGAATTTGAGCACTTACAGGTTTGTGGCTATATCAGACAATGAGTTGAAGATAATGTTAGAAATCATATTGTGAATGAGACACATGCTAGAAGTTTGTGGGACAAGCTCGATACACTTTATGCTTCGAAGACTGGCAATAACAAGTTGTTCCTGCTTAAGCAGTTGATGAATATCAGATATAAAGAGGGTAGTCCTATTTCTGATCATATTAATGATTTTCAGGGTGTCCTTGACTAGCTGTCCGAAATGGGTGTAAAGTTCGATGAGGAAATTCAGGGACTTTGACTTCTTAATACTCTACCTGACTCTTGGGAAACTCTTCAAGTTTCTTTGACTAATTTTGTTCCCGGTGGTATTGTAACTATGGAATATGTTAAGAGTGGTGTTTTGAATGAAGAGATGAGAAGAAGACCTCAGGCCTCATCTTCTTCATCTTCACACTCTGATGTTTTGGTTACTGAAGAGAGGGGGAAAAACAAGTCCAGAGATTCAAATGATAGAGATAAAAGTAGAAGCAAGTCAAGGTCCAAATTCAAGAATGTTACATGTGACTATTGCAACAAAAAGGGGCATATCATGAAATATTGTTACAAGAATAAGAGAGAGATAAGACGGTAAAAGAAAGAAGGCAATAATGAAAACCGTGTTGTTGTTGTTGCTAATAATGATCTTCTTGTTGCTTGTGGTGAGAATGTCATTAATCTTGTTCGGGATGAGTCTAGCTGGTTTGTGGATCTGGTGCTACATCTCATGTTACGCCAAAGAAGGAATTATTTTCTTCTTATACTCCAGGTAATTTTGGGATGTTGAAAATGGGCAATAATGATGAAGTTAAAGTACTTCGCATTGGCACGATTTGTTTGGAAAGTAACAATGGTTCCAAACTAGTTCTCAATAATGTCAAGCATGCTCCAGATGTTCGCCTGAATTTGATTTCTATAGGAAGTCTTGATGATGAGGGTTATGTTAATACCCTTGGTGCTGGCCAGTGGAAGCTTACTAGAGGTTCGATGATTGTGGCTCGAGGTGACAAGTTAGACAACTTGTCACCTCGAGCCACAATCATCGAACCTCTA
>NW_025862130.1:0-1518 GCF_002878395.1 Capsicum annuum
TTTTGCACCCATTTCATGCTACGCACCCTTATGATTAGCCACCCTCAACTTAAGCAATTTGCCTTCGTTAAGGTGTACAATGTCCAAGAAGGACCACGGCCAAAACAGGTTTATTGTAACATGTCCGAGATAAAATTTAGAACTTTTCTCAACAATTTTCACTACTCCCAACCACATCAATTTCACACAGCAATAACTAGACTTTGGGGGCATCAATTTCACCTTTTTCCTCTTATTGTCAAACTTCTAACTCAAATTAATTTAACATTAAAGCATTTAGGAGCTTTTAGATCAAATTACGGTCTATTAAAGAATGGGTTAGGCTACATATGAGGCTAACAAAAGAATAAGCTAAAGGCTCAATTGGGCTAGCTAAGATAATGTGCAAAGGTAGGTCAAAAGAAGGCATGAACAATAGCTGTCAAAGAAATGTCTAAATCATCTCTTAAACTGATAATATTTATTTCGCTTTGCACACACACCATAAAAGTTCTAGCATCAGTTGTAATAAAGAATATACAACAGCCTTACACACTCATGGCATATGGTCAACTCAATTAGGAGCATTATAGATTCTTGACCCAACAATTAAATGAATTCAAATAAAATCAACAATCGCAACAAGAGTCAAAACTAGAGCCTAGGTGTTTCAAATGTAATGATCGATCACATACTTATGTTATAATGTCATGTGATCCACAAGAATAGTTATATGCAAGTAAATGACTCATTTTTTCTTAAGACGATCGTCATTCTTCCATCATCAAGAAAAACACCTAATTATGACTAAATCAAACAAACATCTAACAAGAAACAAAATAAATAAAATAACAAATCCTATCATAGAAGTATACTAAAGAGAAGGTCCTATTTTCTTACAAAACAAGTAGCAAAGTAACCAGTCACCCCATAATTAAGCTAAACACTGTCCCCAGTGCAAATAACAAGATAAAGAACCAGACTAGTAGTACTCCTCATCCACTTTAGGAGTCATGCCACCTGCATGGAGATCATCATCAGATCCATTTTTCCTATATTCATCACATTATCCACGCCAACGATACACAATAAAACTAACTACAATTAAGATGAAGGTGGTGAAGTCACCACCCTACACTTAATTTGATAGTATAAACCAATTAAGTGTTATTGTCGGGTACTCAGACTTCACCGACATACAATTTGATATAATGCACTAACATTAGTCCTAATACAATTCACTCACTTCAATTCCACCAATTTTACTTCAATGAAATAATTTTTTAACAAAGTTATGCATTAGAGCTTCAACATATCAATATGAATAAAAGACCATCACTTTCACTTGATTTACCCATATTTTAGCTAAGTTTTGAGAACAAAGTACCTAGTTTCTTATGTTTTTACTCTACTTTGATGTAATTGAGCTAACCTATTTGATTAGCATGATTTTAGGTGTTAATGAGGTAGATAGAGACATGATGGGACTACGGATTATGGATGACATATCACACAAGATAAAAGTAGCTTGTTGGACCA
>NW_025862131.1:0-11549 GCF_002878395.1 Capsicum annuum
GTATAGCATAAAAGTGATTCTGGCGCTGACCACCTGCAGTACTAGATAAGGCACCCTAAAGAAGAGTAGGATGAACTACAGGGGCTGGAGCACTAATGGCCTGACTCTGGGGACAAACATTGCGGCTTCCCTGTTTAGCATAAAGGCAATCCCTAAACTTGTAGCCCAACTTACCTCAAGCAAAACAACCCCTCTGACCGACTAAGAACTCACCGAGATGGTCTCTACTGCACTTTGGACATGGGGGAGGACGAGGTCTGTTACTCACACTATCCTAGGACCAGGACATAGTAGGCCTATTACCCTACTCTGGCCTAATTCTGAATGTAGGAGTACTGACTGATGAAGGCGTTGGCACAAGAGAACGGCTCTGGAAATGAGGGCGGATCCCTCTAGAAAATCTAGCCTGACTATACCCCTGTTTCTCTGATCTAACTCTCTTATTCCCTCTCACTCTCTCTCTCTCTCTTTTTACTTTGTCTGCTTCAATCTGCTGAGCATGAATCATTAGTCTTGAAAGGTCCATGTCCCTATTAAGCATAGCAAATCTACACTCTTTCACACTATAACCAGATACACCAGCTAAGAACCTACTCATACTAGTTCTAGAATTAGCCATCATACCAGGAGCATACTTAGATAACTGATTAAACTTATGGCAATACTCTTTAACTGTCATGGGGCCCTGTCTTAAGTTCATAAATTCTTCTAATTTTGCTTCTCTCAGCTCCGGGGGAAAGAATCTATCTAAGAAGGCATCTTGGAATAATTGCTAAGTCATAGGAGTATCATTCTCCCCTCTACTCTTCCTTCACATCTCCACCCAATCATAAGCTACATCTTTCATTCAATAGGCAGCCAATTCAACACTCTCCTCCTCAGTCACGTGCATAATATGAGTGATCTTTCTCACTTCATCTAAATACATTTACGGGTCTTCACCTACTTTCGACCTAAATAACTCAGGTAGATTCTTTCGCATAAAGTCATGAACCTGGGCTGCAGCAGAATTATTCCCTTACGGAGGTAGAATAGTAGCCTGGGTGTTTGCTTGAGCGTTGGCGGTGAGCGCCTGGGCTAGCACTTGCAAAGATGCCCAAAATTCAGCATGGGATACTGCCTCACCTGAAGGATCAATAGGTTGAGGTCGTTCGTTGCTTTTGCAAGCTCTACGAAGAGGCATTTTCTATCATAAGAGAGCATGAATTAACCGTAGAGAGAAATAGTAATAGGCAAGATAGACTCTTGAAAGAAAGAAATAAATTTTCCTAAAATGTCCTGTAGCCTCTTGCTCATAATATGGCACGCTACACACTGATGATCAAGACTCTACGTAATGCGGCTTGTCAGACTCCCTAGGACTCCTTCAACCTTAGGCTCTAATACAAAGCTTGTAACGCCCCGAGAACCTGTCCCGAGATGCCACATGGTGCTCAAGGCCACACGTTACCTTAAGCTAGCCCTCTCAGCCTGTCATCATTTTCAGAACTCACTATAACGCATATCATATTAAGATAAAGAGGAATAACCATGTCATGACCATACAGAGATACAAAGTAATACTGCCCTGTACAAATAAAATATGAAAATTCTATACATACTGGTACTGTAGTCTAAAAAAGCCTCTACTATACAAGACTGAGGAGCCATTGGGATAGATCCCCAACTGACTGGTACTAAACTGGAAAGGGACATCTCTCTACTAATAACACAAAATAGTAGATACAGGTCCTCGAACCATGAGGACTCACCAACTGCAGAAATAGAGATGAAGGTACTTAAAGATCACTGTCGCTACTGAGACTGAGCACCTGAACCTATATCAGGAGGAAATATAAAATACAAAGGAGTATGGGTCAGTACTTGGGAATGTACTGAGTATGCGGGGGTGGATGCAACATTTTAAATAATATCATAAGTGTATAAGAAAATCATGCATGCTAACAGTAATAACTCTCTTCTCTTGAATTATCTGAAACATTATTTAAATAGACCATCAATAATAACACATACTTCATAAATATCATAAATCATCCAACTCAACTCAAAAGCTTTGACTCATGACTTCGAGTGAATCAGTAAATCAAGGTATTTAGATCATTATGGGTTTAGGAGTTTCTTATAACCGACATAACTACTCCATGTGAGCCGTATAGAGTCCAACATTTTGCCCTTCTAAAGAGAGAACCCCACATTGGCAGTGGTGTCGTACTCTTTCCAGGGAGTACAACCTCAATATCATCATCACAATCTCATACTCAACCTTTGGCCCACAACTATCAATATCAATCCTACAGTAGCACGTAGTTCTAGGGAAATACCAAATTTCTCGTTCAGTGCTAAGTACTCCTCCCAAACTCAGCTCAGAACGCGTTAGGAAATCCACCTCAATCAATATCAACTCATGGGTCTATAATGATGACCAAAAAAACAGTATATCTCATCGGTAAATCATATACGACTATGGATTCCTAACTTGCTCAAATTCAAACAATGTTTCTCAACATCAAGTCCATTTGCTTATCAAATCATTTAAATGCCAAAGCTTGAAGGAAACATCATCAAACTCATTCTTGACTTTCAATTCAAATATCGATATATATATATATATATTCAATAGTCAAATTTCTCGTAGAAAAACACAAATCTTGACACTTATCATAAATCACTTAGAAATCATCAATATATAATGACAATATACATCTCATGGAATAAATGCTCAATTTAAGAAGCATGATGGTGAAATAACCATAAATATCAATCTTATTCAACTCAAGTCTCATAAATCATACATAAAGAAATTTGGGTGTAAACCAACCCACTTGCAAAATCATGTAAATCAATAATAGAAAGTAAATCTTTAGGCACAAGAACGAAAGGAGTGTTCTTGTTGAAACTTCTTTCTCACACTTTTAGATCAATACCATGTTGCCTTTGACTTGAGGGACTTTGTTCTTGAACAACTTGAAGAAATTTATCGGAGATTTCTTGAATTTCTTGGAGGTGATTTGATTTTTGGGTTTGGAAGAAACCCTAGGTTTCTAGAGAATTCTTGACAGAAAATTGGAGAAAAGTGGAGAGAAAAATGATCTTTTCTTCTTTACATAGATATATAATAAGGCCACAAGGAACAAAAATGACCAAGATTCCCTTTTGAAAAAATGCTGAAATTTGCTAATTGGGGCCTGTGACGGTCAATATAACGGTCCGTCAAATTAACTGACGGTCCACCAGGTCGTACATCACTCGAGTTTCAAAACTAAAATATTCTGCCTCGGAGTGAAGGTAGAAGTAACGTCCCGTGAGAGGGACTGACGGTCCACCATACCGTCCGTCACTCGGGGGTCAGGAATGGGACATTCTGCCTCGGTCTGACGGACACCTTGACAGTTCATCAACTTTGTGATAGTCCACCAATTTTACCGTCACACGACATCCCAAAAAGGGAGATACTACCTTGGCTTGACAGGAAACTTGACGTTCCACTAGGTCGACCATCAAACCTGGACGATTCAATAATATTCAGTAAAACGGCCATAACTCACTCATCCGATGTTGGATTTTGATGAAATTGGTATCGATGGAAAGCTTATTCAATTCTCTACATGAAAAAAAGTGTAAATTAGAGAAATACAACATTATTTAAACATCAAATAACTTTGTAAGTCATACATATCCATTCAAAAAGACAGATTTAGGCTTGAGGAATGATCGGAGTGTTACACATAGTTTATAAAAAATAAGGATACACTCATCCATATTCCCTTCTAGGTGCTAAATACTACTCTCATAATACTTATATGCTTATACTTTAGAAATCCATCTTAAAATAGCATAAGGGTTTGTATACTAGAAATCAATTATACATCTCTTTACTTTAAATCATAATTAAGAAAAACAAGTATGGATTTCAAGCTTTTCATTGAATCAAAAGATCAAACTTTCTTGTAAACTTAGTGCATAAACTCAAGCCTTAAATCTTATACCTTCTTTCATATAACTTGTAATACAACATCATCCTTAAAGTTCAATTGGAAATCTTTAATCAATGTTTCAAATCAAACTCATAATAGAGAATATTCAAGTGGAAATATAAATAGATAAGAACATGTATGCACTTTAATACTTTGATCACTTGATAATTTCGTAAACTGAAGACAAAATAATTTGGGTATGAACCTAATTGCAAATCATATAACTTTAACTTTAAAACAAGTGGGCACAAGGATGGAAGAATGTCCTTGTTCACAAATCTCACATACCTCAATAGTTAGATTCTTGAAGAATGCTTGAACTAGAAAGCTTAAAATCTTGAATTCTTGGGGAGAAAGGGATCTTGAATTTTGTTCTTGGAAAGAGGGAGGGTTTCTAGTGAGTAATTTTTAGGGTAATGGGCAAATAATACCCTTATAAATGTCACAAATCATCTTTTGGACGACTGGAGTTGAGGGAAAAGGACTCAATTGCCCTTTGACCCCTTTAATGATGAAGCTGGATATGCCCCACCTCCACACCACGGACCCTAATCCAGAGTAGTGGCTAGCATGCCGCAGACGATATCCGGGGGAGCCACCTCTGCATAACGGACTCCATTTTGGGGGAATAACTAGCGCGCCGCGGCCCTATCGTGGAGGCTCATTACCTTTACATCCAAACATGCCCCGAATCCCGTCTAAAAATTCCAAATCTCTTCCGAGACATACCTTTAAAATTCTTAAACATGTTTCAACTCAAAAACCAATGTCTCGGGGTTGGAAATGTTAACAATGAAATCCAAAAAGTCTTGGGGTCTTGAAAATAAATAAATCTTTAATACTAAGTGAAAATTTCAAGCTTGGACCCCTTAAGCATGACACTCGACGGTGAGTCGAGCTTAGGATCTCACGGGGTATTACAATTTATTTGGTTAATTAATGTAGTTTTTGTTCCACATTTTTTAATGTAGAATCAATTTAAATGTAGGATTCATTAGGAGTAGAATTAGTTTAGAAATAAAATTATTTAGTATTATTTAATTAAGGTGAATCAGTTTCTCTTCCCTATTTTAATAAGGATCTGTGGTGGTTATTTGTTTCAAAAATGGTATGTGGCCATTTTTTTTTACGTACGTGGCATTAGTTAAGTTTTGTTGGGGGTTGGTCTTTTACCTTTCGTATTTTAATATGGATGTGCTCCTTTATTTTAGCAACAAACACTCAATTGTGGTATTCTAATTTGCAATTGATTTTATGATACAATTTATATATGTCCGTTTCACAATTTTTTGCAATATATTGCCTAGGTTCTATTTATATGTATTTTTTGTTCGTAATGTATGTATTTAGTGTACAATTTTTAATTCAATTATCTTGTAAAAGTTATGTTTTTTCATATTGTTCTGATAATGTGATTATATTATCTTATTGTAGTTTTTGTTATATTATCATCTGATGTTTTTTCTACACAATACAGGTGGTAGATAGAATATATGGTCGGGCTTTGAATTTTTTTTTGTGTAAGGTAGGATTTAATCTTTTGAATCTTAAAATCCGAAAGATACTCCATAAATTGTACAGACAGAGTAAATTTTTATTTCTTTTTGCTGCATATATTATATGTAGAATTAGGTTCTTATATCAGGCATTCTTTCAAATTAGTCTATGCTCTTGTGTGAAGGTTAAATTTGATCATATTGTTATGATATCACAATTATAGTATTATTTTATCGTAGTTTACATGTGGTAGATGAATATTCAGGCTTCGATGAATTATCGTGTAAAGATTAAGTGTAATAATATTGTTCTGATATCTCAATTATCATATTGTTTATAGTACTTTACAGGTGGTAGATGAGTGTATTTTCGGTTGTGCTTTAAGAAATTTTTGTGTAAAAGATTAGGTGTAATTGTATTGTTCTGATCTAGATAATTCTATTATTTCGTTAAATTTTATCTTCTGTTACTATCTATTATTTTTTTATTATCCATTGTTTCTTATACTTTTGTTAGGCATTAATTGTTCAAAGAGATCTCCATAATGTCTTGTGTCCAATGTATTAAAATCTAAGGGGTGACATCAATCACCTTAAGTTTGTGAGATCTTGTTTCTCTTTAGGGTTCAGGAAGTGTCGCCAAATAATACAATCTGACATTATTAATTAGCCTGTCGAGGGACGTGATTATCCTAACTCTCAGCTGCTTATCCTTCAAAGATCTACTTCTATATGCATAGTTGGAGATGAGATTACTTTATTGTAATGTTAACCAAAAATTGTATAGTAATGTTTTTGGACCTTTAGTTGTGATTGGAGATCTCCTGCCTTGTTAGAGACTTGTTCTTCTTGTGTTTTTGGCTTATGATGGTTATCTTTCTTTTGCTTGTTTCCTTTTCTCTCTGCGTCCAATGTTTTATCCAATTCACTGTGAATGCGATTTATCACAATTTCTTATTTTGAGAGTTAAACTACATGAATTTTGTTAAATATTTTAAGAATTTTGTTTTGTCATATTGATTTGAGGAAAGTTGAGTAATTTTTTCACATATTTTTTTAATATCTAAACTTTTATTTTAAAATATATAATTATTCTAATCTGTAAGCGATAGTTCAAGAAACTCATGTCCTTCTTGTCGATAATTAAAAGAGGAACTATAGACTCGAAAGATTGATGGGGTTCAAATGTTGCATTAAAGTTGGTTATAATTAATATAGTTCTAATGAAGTTGATATAGGGAGTGGAAAAGCAAGTGGAGGTGGGGAGAGAAGAAGCTAAATGAATAAATTAGAGAGAAAAAATTTAGGTTTAAATAAGAAATTTAATTGAATAGTGGGAGGAAATAGTACTATAGATAGTTGTAAATAGATGACATTTCATAAGCTTTAATTCTATCTCTTTTAACCTATTTTTTAACCCAAAAAATGAAAAGGACACTAGAAATATTTATTTTTGGTCATATTTAATAATAATTACATTATTATTATTATTATTATTATTATTATTATTATTATTATTATTATTAAACATAACTGATGAAGGATTTGTCTAATCGTCTAAGAAACATGAACTGGGGTTGAAAATGAAATGTAGCATGACCAAAGAACTTAATAATGATAATAAGTATGTGATTGACTCATTGCGGACCATTTTGCCTTATTTGGTCACAAACGAATATATAGTAATAGAAAAATGAAAAAACAAGATAATAGCATAGTTATATATTAAAACTAAATTATTTTAAGGGTCACACACTTAGTTAGCGTTAAATATATAGGTACACACGCAAGGCGCCTACCCTAAACAAGTAGATTATTAAAATATTTTATGTCATAATTGTAGGATTTTCAAGAAAACCCATATTAAGATTTCAAGAACAGGTTTTTGGAGTTCTTCAAAAATTTGTCTTTTTTCAAGTATTTTGGAAATATTATTGTATGTGAGAATTTAGTGAGGAAAATTCTTTCATCCTCATTCCATAATTTTTAATGTTATGATAGATAAAATTGATTTATGTTTGAAACTCCCATCTTATAACTAATTTTGATTTACGTTTGGGCTGATAATATTATTGCATAATTATGGAAATTTAGTCTTTGATGAAATTATGGTCTTTCCTCAAATTCTTTATACTTTGATACATGATTTGAACAAACTATGAACAAGAGAGATTTACTCTTTGGTTCCCTTAAAGCCGAAGTTATATTTTCATGATATGTCTATCAGGACCCGATTTTTCAAGTCATGATGGTACCTACTTTAACCCAGCGACGGACCCACCATGGTTCAAGTGGGTTCATATGAACCCACTTCGTTGAAAAATTACCTAGTATATATGTGTATATATAATCCGTTTTATTGAGTATAAAAGTATATATTTAATTTTGAACCCACTATGACTGACTTATTTGATAAAAAGAGCCTATGTTGTTTAAAGTTACGGAAGTAGTATATATTTGAATTTATTTGATAAAAATAAATTTAGATATTCCCCAAAATATTATTTAGATGAATAAAGTACAAAAATTACCAAAATATAAAGAATTAAAGCAAATAATATCTAAAAAAACGTAAAGAATTAAAAATAAGGATAGAAAGACTACAATATAACATAATTGCTGGAGTTAGTAAAAACTCAATAAATGCACAAAAAGAAGAAATATCAAATTTAGAATCGACAATAGATAGTCTAGAATATACATACCAACATGATCTATTAACAATTAAATAAAAAATGAACAAAGAAGAATTTATAATAGATGAAAAATATATGAAAACCATGAAGGATTAAAAATAAAAATAGTATTTTCTAATCTAGGAAGAAGGTATAAGAAAATAGGTGAACATTTATATTTAATGTTAGAAAAAAGAAGAATTAAAATTAGAAGATAAATTGACAGTTATGGTAAGAATAGAAAAAGAAAATGAAAAAATAGAAAGTAAAAAGGAAATAGAAAAAATAAAACAACAAACTATAGAAGAAACACGAAAAATAGAAGAAACTAAAAATAGTAGGATTGCTGAATTAAAAAGAGAACTACAAATGCTAAAAGATTTGTATGAAAAAAGACAGAAAGAAAAAAAAGAAAAAGATAAAGAACAAAAATTATTAAATGAGATAAATTAATTTAAAGAAAACTTACAAATAAGCAATAAAGAAATAGAAACCAGGGAATTAGAAATAAATACAATAGATGTTAAAGAAACAGATAATTATGATTCGAAAGATAGTGAAACATATACAAAAATTTTAACAAATACAAAAAATTTAGAAATCAATGAAAAACAAGAAGTAATTAATGAAGAAAACTTAGAAAATAAAAACACAGAACTAAATACTCTTGATAAAAAGAAGATGAAAATATAATACCTAGAACATCAAAAATAAGAAAACAAAGATATAATCTAAAAGATGAATATGACAAATGGACTCCAATTAGTTAATATGTATTTATGTTCTGCTGATATTTATTTTTAGGGATTGTAGCAAGCTTTGTTGTGAAGATGATAGTTTAACTTTGATAAGTTGCATGTATGAAAAATATATTATTATATGAACTACTCATGAAGAGTTATTTGGCTATATATTTTTTAATATAGTAGATATGTATTTTTTGTATTTTTATTCTGATCATAATATATATGCATGTTATATGTATTTTTTTTTATTGATTTGGTTGTGTTTTGTTGTTCTTTACAGTTTAATAAGGTCTAGTTTTATTATGTACTTTATTTTCTGCTGAGATGTATTTATGGATTGCAGTGAGCTGATATGTTTTTAACATTTGTATTTTTATACATACATATCAGAAATCATATGTATTTTGTTTTAGTGATGAATCTGTATTTTTTTTGCTCAAAATACATATGAATGTTATAGGTATTAGTTTGGATAAATTCATAGGTGATTGTGTTATTGAATTGTATTTACAGTTTAAGAAGTTGTAGTTTTACTTTGTATATATTTTGGGTGATGAAATATTCATTGCTAGAAAACTTTCAAGATTTGCACCTCGTATGTGCTCGTACAGTGATAATGATATTGATGGAAGTATACGGACCATATTAAAAAAGGAACAGTATAAAAAGTTTTGCGATAATATGATTTTTGGTTATTTCATAAAGAAGAAGCACTGTGTAGTTCAGGAACAGCTGTGCAGATGTGTTATGTCGCTCGAGATAAAGGGTAGTTCTTCTTCTGGGATAGCTATTCGAGCTAATGGGACCTCTCTTAATTTTACTCCTAGGGAATTTGCTATTGTTACTGAATTGAATTGTGTATCTAATAGATTCAACTTTGTTTTGTACGAGAATGTGCCAAATAGGATTGTTGAGAGGTATTTCAATGATGTAGAATTTATATAGAAAAAACAACTATTTCTAGCATTCACGAAGAAAGTTTGGGGGAGAATGATGAGGATGCTGAAAAGTTTGTAATTTCTATTTCTTGCATTCTTTTGTTTTATCCAATATTGATACTGTGGTTATACTCCGACTTCATTTTGATTTGGTCAATAGTGGAAGATAAAAGGATTTTCTATGAGGTACTTTATCATTTGAGGATCTAACGAGAAGTTTGAACAACAGGTTGACAGCAGATGGAAAATTTTATTTGATACAGGGAATGCCATTAGCTATTCACGTATGGCTTTACGAGTGTTGTTAAAATGTCTCACAAAATATTGCATCAAAGGTTGATAATTGGATTCTCTGATTATTAAATTGGAAGACAAATGCACCTCGTCCATATTTTGAGTATTTGATGGATGTTATGTTTAATGACGATGGGAAGGTTTGTTGTCAATAAATACATATGCATTAATATGTATTTTATAGTCTACATATATATATTTGATTTACCATTGTTTAACAGATACTTTAACATAGGTTATCTATATTTCCTAGGTTGTATTTAAGAATATAGAGCCAACTCAAAGGGAATTGGCAAAGTTTTAAATACCAGAGAAGGATGTACTTAAGATGAACGTTCAGTTGATTCGAATGATGACTTCCAGGACCCACCACCAAAACAGATCAATGTACATGCAAAAAAGAATTAAAAGTTTGATTCCTCAACCCTAGCAATGAAGAAATCATTAAGAAAAAAGTCACACAATATTGTTGACGAGCATACTGAAAAGAGGTCACCACTTCCTCGTGCTGCAAAGGTTGTTGAAGTCAAGACACCGGTCTTCAAGCCAATTCAAACATGACAATCAACTCCTTCAAAAAATAAGAAAATGAAGCAAACAGCTAGGGTTATTTTTCCTCCGGAACAGTAAAGCTAGAGAGTCCTGTAGAGGAAAAAGTTGTGTCAAAGCCAGAGAGTCCTGTAGAGAAAGAAGCCTTCATTTCTAAGAAAGTTTTTGATGTATTCTGCAATGAGGTAAGTTTTTTTTCAAATACTTATTTTACATTAAAAAAATTTTGTTTAATGATTTTGTATGAAAACAAGTTTGTCAAGAGTTTAAAGGAATTCGTAGATCAGTAAAAAAAAAAGTTTAATCTAATGCTCAAAGCAATTGAACAAAGAAAGGTAAAATTTTTATTATTACAATATTCTTTAAAAAACTTATCTGATTTGAATATGTATTCTTAGTGGATTGGCTTATACAAATACAACATATTTTCCAAATAACTCATTATATCATTCTATATATATTTTGTAATAACAGTTTGCACATAAAGAAGTTAAGCAACAAAATATTGAATATGTTGGTTTAGACAGATTTGGACAACACTTCAGTCCTAATGTTGTACAGACTTTGTATAATATGTTTGACGGTATAAAGATAAATATTAAACTTTCAAACATGTATTTACAAGCACTTTTAAATGTAGTTCCATTATGATTGTTTTGCTCTTTATGTTAATATACATATATATATATATATATATATATATATATATATGAGATAATCCATGTTCATTTACTTTCAAAATATCTTTGAGATAAATCAATCTTTCAAATTTTGAATCGAAGAAAAGATTATTTTTTGTAGTTTATGCATTTTCTAATTTTTTTTTTTTGGTTAGATTTAGTTAAATTACATATGCATAGTATTCAAAAATACATAT
>NW_025862132.1:0-2560 GCF_002878395.1 Capsicum annuum
ATGGAAGCTAACAAAGACCGATCCAATGTCTTTGTCCCTAAACCCTTGGTTTGGGACGAGGTCATCCATAATAATGAATGGCACTTTGATGCCATCACACAACCTATTCGGTCGTATCCCGAAAGGTCTCAACTACAGCGCGTTATTCAGCATCCTAATGGCTCGATTGATTTAAAATTCCTTGGCTTCGACACTCCCCGAAATTCTTCCTTTCGACGGTCTGTCTCACATCTAGGTTCTACCTCCAAAACCCGGGAGGGAAGTGATGAAGATCACGATACCGATAATAACAAGGGCAAGGTCAGAGGAGTCGACTTCTCTGGTCCCATCCCAAAGGTTTATTATCAAGAACCCACCAGGGTCCATGAGCCCCTAGAGCCTGAGAATCTTTACAATCCCGGCAGTCCTACAGCCTCAGATATGGAACCTCCCCCTTCCGTATCCCGTCAAAAAATCAGGACTGATCCTAGTCTTCTCGTCATCAAAACTGACGAGGAATACAAACCTGACCTCAAGGCTCTCGAAGCTCGATGGTACCAACCCCAAGATGCTCTAAAAAGAAAATGGTATACCAGTACCTCCTCTAAGGAGCAACAAAAAGAGTTTGGTCGGCTATGGTTAGCCGATATGAAGAGACTCCGCTGTGATATAGAATTCTTCTGATGGTTTGAACTCACCGGAAGAATGGAAAATCAAAATGAGTCTCTCAATGTTATCATTAATAAATGGTATACCCAAAGTAACAAGATAATTGAATCTGTTACCCCTCCTCTGGAAGGGATAAAAATCCCTCATTCCAACGAAGTCCTCAATGCTTCTCCCTTCAAAAAGAAGCATGATCGACCTCTCTCTACCCCTATCAATAGAGACCTTGACAGGATAGTTGAACAAAACAACTATACCAATCAGGTCCTCCACACTATTTCTCGACAAATAGAAGGTACAAAAAATTCGGTAATTCCTTTTAATCTTCCCTCCCCTGAGAAAGGGACTTCAAACCCCAATCCTATAACAAATCCCATCTTATATTGAGGGTATTTGATATACTTCATTGTGTTCTTATTTATACTTGAAATCAAGTTGAAGTTGGTGTTATAATATACAGATTCTGTTGCAAGTCATCATACATGATCTCCTAGCAAAAGGTTTAATTGTGAATCATCCTTACCAAGTAGCAGCGATAGTTAAGAAGCTACCACTTTTGTGGAAATACTTCAAAAACTACTTAAAGCATAAACTCAAGGAGATGAATGTTGAAGATCTTATTGTCGAACTTCGTATTGAAGAAGATAATAAAGCTGCTGAAAGAAGGTCAAAGGGGAATTCTGCAATTAATGGAGCACATATTGTAGAAGATGACAAAAATAATTCAAAGAAAGGGAAGAAAGAAGAATAAGGAAACAATCAACCTAAGAAAAAGTTCAAGGAAAAATGCTTCAACTGTGGCAAGATTGGCCACAAGTCCACAGATTGTCGTACCCCAAAGAAAGGCAAGAAGAAGGATCAAGAAAATATGATTGAATCCAACAAAGAATGTGATGATGTGTGTGCTATGTTCTCAGAATGCACCTTGACAGGGAATCCTCGCGAATGGTGGATGGATTCTGGTACCACCCGTCATGTATGTACCAATAAGGAGTTGTTTTCGTCATTCACTCTAGCTCAAGTAGAAAAAATAATCTACATGGCTAACTCCGCTACTGCTAAGGTGGAGGGAACAGGAAAAAAAAATTTAAAGATGACTTCCGACAAGGTCTTGACACTAAAAAATGTGTTAAATGTTTTGGAGTTATGTAGAAACTTAATTTCTGTTTCACTCCTAGATAAAAACAGATTCAAATGTGTAACCATTTCTAGAAAAAATATAAATAGCAAAGGAGAAATGTATGTAGGAAGAGGCTATCTGACCGAAGGCTTTTATAAGATGAATGTAATGACTGTTGAAATGAATAAAAGTTTGAATTCTTCTTATTTGCTTGAGTCTTATGATTTATGGCATGAACGTTTAGGCCATGTTAATTACAAAACATTATGAAAACAGATTAACTTAGAAGTTTTGCCAAACTTTGAGTGCAATAAATCAAAGTGTCAAACGTGTGTGGAATCGAAGTATGCAAAGCATTCTTATAAGTCCGTTGAAAGGAATTTCAATCCCTTAGACTTAATACACACTGACATTTGTGATATGAAGTCAACACCATCACGTGGTGGGAAAAAGCATTTCATAACTTTTATTGACGATTGCGCTAGATATTTTTATGTCTACTTGATAAATAGTAAGGATGAAGCAATAGATTTGTTTAGACAATATAAAAATGAAATTGAAAATCAGTTAGACAAAAGAATCAAAATGATAAGAAGTGATAGGTAGCAGAGAATATGAATCTCCCTTTACGAAAATATGTGTAGAGAATGGAATAATCCATCAAACTACGGCCCCATATTCACCACAATCTAATGGAATTGCGGAAAGGAAAAACTGAACTTTGAAGGAAATGATGAATGTCTTACTTATAAGACTCTACTAGATATGGCTTTTAGAATTCCTAGGACTCTGTTG
>NW_025862133.1:0-61325 GCF_002878395.1 Capsicum annuum
ATATATATATATATATATATATATATATATATATAATTATCAATACCAAGATAACAACAAAATATAAGACCCCACATGGTCACACATAGCAAATAATGTCTTTAAATCAGAAATATTATCCATATAGGAATCCACACTAGTATATAAAATACCTAAACATATTTTTCATGCTATAACCCGATACCTATAACATAATTTTACATTATTATTAACACCCAATGAAGAAAGTTAAGGCATAACCTATGACAAATGCCGATATCAGTACAATAAGCCTTTACACCGAGCTTTCACCTTACGCAACTGTCTTGAAACTAGCAAAAATACACAAATATAAGATCAATGCATCAAAAGAAAGGTAATGATACCCATATTGCCCACATCCAAATTGGGGTTAAAATTGACGCCCAAAATAGGTTTTTGAAAATAAAAGGTGAAATTGGAATGTTAGACCGAAAAGATATTTCACAATATTATAGGAACTCATAGGAGAAAATCAAAGTGAAAACTGGTTAAAATTAGGGTTTGAATTGAAAAAGTGCTAATTTGGGCCTTTCAAGCCAAAACCCCCAAATTCTACCTTTGAATCTAAGTTTAAACTAGATTTAAATGATTAAAGTGAAAGGAAAATAATTTAGAGGGATTTGGAGACTACACTAGCTTTAAAATGGAAGAAAATACCCAAAATCTCAAATTCCAAGCTCGAAGTCTCAAAAATGGTAAAAAAATCTAGAAAAGGGGGTGTAATTCACCACGGCATGGCAAGAGATATTATTTGGTCATTTAAGTATCCATCATTTAAGATACTAGGCATTAATTAAGTGAAACCCACTTTGTCCTGTAAGCGACTGTGCTATTGCTTAGGCGGCAGATGTCTGGCATGCTAGTGTTACTTAATTGACCGGGCCATCACTTAAGAGAGCCTTGTCACCTAGATGACACTTTGGCTGCTAGGCCTTGTCACTTAACTGACCAAAGCATCACTTAAGCGAGTGCCCTATCTGGTGACATAGAGAATTCAAGTCATCACAGACCCCTCAATTCATTCGAAATCCTGAGTAAGCTAACGAACTGTACTACCCCACTAAATTCGACACTACAAACTTAATGCCGATATTATATTTTTGAAAAAAACATTGTTTTCACAAAATTGACCCCAAAACCCAATTTTTCAACTTTCCAAACTAAGGGTCAAAATGAGATATATAGGTCGTAAAACCACACCAACTATGTTACAACCCTAAATTGACGTTCCAAATCTACTAGCACAGTTCATTTTAGCCATTTAACACACAAATAAAAAGATGTTCACCGAAGTCAACCAATAAGCCTTTAAGACCAACAAAAACAACTATCTTGCACAAATCACACCAAAATACATTGGGAACCATTCCAATCATCCTCAAACCTTAGAAATACCATAATCCAACTAAGGAGAGGGGTTATATGGTCCAGTCATATAGAAATAAATATTTCACCTAAATCACTAAAATTAGGTTATAATAGCATTATCAAACACCTCAACAAAAGATTTACTAGAACCAAACTCTATGCAGCCATGCTTAGAGAAAGTCTCAATCTGCAAACAAATCACCACATCAGCTCATGTTTGGTCAATAAAATAGATGTAGTATGCCTATCAAACTTATGAAATCAATAATTTTACGCCATAATAGTCATAGAACCCTACTTCAATCTCTATAATGAGTCTCTCAGATGATCTCTAAGACTACAAGGCATAAACTTCTCTATGAAGACCTCAAAGAATTGAGTCAATGTCAAATGGGCAAATCCATTTGACCTGGAATAAAGATAATACCTCCACCAGTGGTGACCCATCAAATCTAACTAAAAAGTAGTGTAATCTATACCATGAGTCTCAACTAAGCCCAAGTTAACGAAACTATCCTCATAAGCAACCAAAAATGCATAAGCATTCTCGCCCGGTTCACCAGAAAGACTAGGCAGAGTCAATAACTACCCTACATCTTTTGCTCTTCAACTGACGTAGTAGGATGAGCAACTGCCAACTGAGAAACTATCAGCATTAGAGGGACCTTAACTTTGGGAACTGTAGCTGCAGGCTGCACCTCAACCTCAGTACCACTTTGATTTATAGACTGTGCACCATCAGAAGGTACACAACCCACTAATCCTAAGATCTAAACCAATGTATCCCTGAGCAATAAAGAAGAAATAAACCATGGTCAAACTTGGGCTGGTCCCTGGCCCATTATTGGCTGGGTAGAAGAATCTCTAGCTTGGGAGTAGAATAGGGTCTGGTGAAGCCTCTCTATCCTAGTCCTTAACGAAGGCTACTTCTCTCAAATGTTCTTGACCTCTAAGTTATCCATAAATTATGCTAGGATCCGCAGTCGCGGACTCAATGTCCTCGTCTTGTGTACCAATAACACAATCCCAACCATCTCCAAAAGAGTGAATCCAAAGTAATCTGTAGAAACTAACTCAAACTCTTAGCACAAAATAAGTGAAGGAAGTGAAGATCTCCTAAGAATGTCATATAGCCTTCAAAAATAAGAAATAAATAGCACCATTTTTCTGTGCGAGGTTCTACTAAGCACTTCCTCTTGTACCAAAAATACTGGTGAACTTCCCTCTAATACAAACTTGTCATTACATAATTTATGAGTTATGATAGCACCTAGTTTATCCTACTAGTAGGTAAGCCAAACCATAGCCCAAAGCTAGAAACAATGGGCTAGTTTTGATGAAAAAGGGCAGAGATGCTGAAAATATGTAAGCAAAAGCTTACAAGTAATAAAATAGGGAATAATTATAATAATAATACAAAAGATATATAAGATAAATATAATATCCCATGACCTAGTAGTTTCGGTATAGGAGGCACTAATAAAAAAATATATCAATTTTGTAATAGTCAAATATGCTAGCCTCCTTAGGTAACATTTTAATAATGAGAAACTAATAGGTGAATCTTTGTAGGTTAAAGGATGCAAGATACTTGAAGATTATTAATAGTGAAAGAAAAAAAGAAGCAAGATAAAGGATGCAAGATACTGAAAGATTGCTGATGGAGAAGAAATAAAATGAATCAAGTGAGAAAGCTGGCTCCAGAAATGGAAAGATATCCAATCATAAATCACGACACTCAAACAACATGGCAAGAAAATCAATCATATATCTTGGAAATAGAAGAAGAATTACTATCCCAGAATCACGGTAGACTAGATTAATTAGGAGATCCATCAGGAAAAAAAAGCAAAAGAAAGAAAGGCCAAAATCATCACATGGACATCAATGTGTACAAGACTAAAAGGAAAGATAGATCATGGATACATCTATATAGACATGATACAAAGACGCATATGGGCAAATTAAATAACTACATTTCTTAATGAAGGAGTCAATTTAAATCCTTGATTGAGAAGAAAATCTCTTGGGTTTCCTTATGAAAAATAGTAGCCAAAGACTATAAATAGTGAAGACTTAAGACAGAAATGAGTTATGCAACTTCAAGGAGAAAATTCAAAGTATCTTATTCTAAGTCTTACAAGGCTTTTTAACTTTTAGTTTAAAATTGTTAAACTAAGAATAGGATCGAGTCAACATTGTAACACCAACTAAAGTTGTGTCATAAGATCTGAAAAGAAAAATAAGTCTTTAGAACTTGTTCTTATCATCGTACTCATACCCAACATTCAACGATCTAAGAGAACTTTTAAACATAAGGGGACTGGAAGTAGGCACCACATTGGTGTTCTAAACCAGGATAAATTTCTGTGTTATTACTTTACTTTCTGTTATTTATGTTCATAATTATTTCAAGTCTAATCTATTTGTGAAGTGGACTGATCTGTAGGCGAATCAACTGTGAGGTGTTAGTAGTCGACTCATAGAAGAAAAATTTCAATTCACTCCCTTTCTTGAATTTCAATTGGTATTAGAGCAGTTCTCACAAACTGTATTGTTTAACTGCAAGTGAGAAAAGATTAGATGGCCCAGTATCAAATTCTTGATGCTCTTCTCCTGGAAGGTCACTCCTCCATAAGACCACCATACTTTAATGGACAACATAACTCATACTAGAAGAACACGTTTAGCATTTTTTTCCAATAAAATGACTTCCAAGACTAGGTTATCATCAAGAAGGGTCCAAAGCCGATTATAGGACTCAAGGAAAAGTCGAAGGAAAAAGATAAAGAATCTAGCAATTTTGACATAGAGGACCTTGAAAGCTACGAGGACACCAAAGAATAGCCATAGGTAATTCAAACTAATGCACGTTCTATAAGTTTAATTTTATGTGTAGTTAGCACAGAAGAATTCAACAAGATATCAACTTTTGAAATCGTAAAAGAAATATGGGACAAACTGGAGATAACCTATGAAGGAACCATCAAATTCAAGAAGTCCAAAAGTTTTTTCCTTGGTCAATGAATATGAGCTATTGAAAACGAAAGAAAATGAGGACATTGAAACAATGTTTGGCAAATTCAACAAAATCATATGCGAACTAAAATCACTGAGGATAATATATCAACACAGCATGCAGGTACAAAAGCTGGTTCGATGTCTCCCAAAGACTTGGGAAACCAAGGCTGCCATTTTGGAAGATGGAGATCTTAACACCATGACATATGATGAACTATGAGGTAACCTTATAACATATAAGAAAAATTACATTAATAGGTTCCACAAGAAGGATAACAATAAACTAGTAGCCATCAATGCTGCTCTAACCAAAAAAGTGAACATTCTTTGAGATGAAAATAGTGAAGGAATGGAACTCATAAATAGTGGAGTGAAAAAAATAATGATATAGAGACAAAAAAGATCCCAAGGAGGCAAAAATAATAATTCCATCAATAATGATGAACGTTGCTACTAATGTGGAAAGCCTAGCTACTTCAAACAAAACTGTCGAGAATTAAAAAGAAGAACAACCAGGAAGAATCAAAATTTTGGAACCTGGAGTGATGAAGATCAAACCAAAGAAGAAGTAGAAGTTGTCAATATATGCTTCATGGAAACAGGTGAATCTAGCGAGGTAAGACTATACGATTGTCAAAATTATAATACTTATGAATCTAACTTAGATATGATTATTGACGAGCTTTAAAAAGTTAAAAATGAATATAACAAACTCACCCAAGAGAATAAAAGTTTCAAAGCTCGATTTAAACGAAAGCTCTAACTGAAACAACAAAACTGGCAATTAGAAATTAAAGCATAACAAATTAAAACTATTTGAATTCCTCATCAAGGTCATTTATCTGTGGATAGGAAGGGCATAAATCCTATAGTTATAGGTATTAGCCTAAAAATATGTGGGTTTTGAAGCCCAAAGAAAGTGTATCTAACCCGCAAGGATCCAAGACCGCTTGGGTACCTAAGTAGAATTAATCTTTTTATTTTGTAGGAACATGTCCATAAAGTCTATATAAAAAGGGAAAGAAAGTGGATGTTCCAAAAGTATAGCTGGAAAGTAAAAGGTCTCTTCCGTTTTATAGAATGTAGTAAAAAATATCCAGATTCAGTGACAACGCCGGAGGCAATGTCACCAGAGTTGACTCTTGAATTTGAATCGATGAAATAAAAATAAATACAGAGGGTACTGACTTTAATAAAATGCCTATCTTTATGACGAGGTCAGAATCAATATAAATTACAATTATCAGCTGCTGATCTTAATTTTTAAAGCTACTTCATATGGTTTAATTAATGAAAAAATTTTATCGAGATAATTTCCAAAACATAGAAATCTATTATGTCCAAAACTTTTAAAAATTTAATTTTTTTTTTACGTGTTCATAATGTGTAACAATTTTTGAGATTATGGTCTATCTATATATGACAAAGCTTTGTTTATCTTGAAATATGGTAGTAAGTGGTAAGTTTATTCTATTGACTCTGAAAATCATGCTCTTTTGTTTTATAAGGAAAGATTTCGTCCTCAAAATTTTGTATAATATATTTTGAAGGATGTTGTTTTAGATATAGTGGGTGCTATATATTTTGCAAAATCTTTGAGGATTTCTAAAGACTTATTTGTGGCACAAAAATTGTTAACTACTTTCTAAACCCTGTCCTTTTCTTTCAACTCTTCCTCTTCATACATCACCTTTTTCTCTTCCTTTATCACTCCCTTCTCTGTACCCTCCCACTTCCCAACACTCCTCCGCCCTTTCATCTTTAACCCTAACCTCTAGTTCCCTTTTTTTAATCTGTCTCTTCCCCTCTTCTCTTTCTTTTATACTCTTTTATACCTATCTTCTCTATGATGAAAAAAACTTAATCAATGGTTAATCTCAACAAAACATCTCTTAATCTAAATTCCTCCAACTTGGAGCCTTTCATTGTCTTTGAGTACTCTTATGAATCCTCCTCTTACTCTATCCAATCAACTCTGTGTAAGAAATGTATCGCTTTTAGTCTCATGTCATCCTTTAATAAAAGGAGATCCTCTCCTATGTAGTTTCTTCTTTTGGAGGACATGCATATGTTCTGGACTCTCACTCACAAGGAGAAGTTTCTCTCCTTTATAAATTGCTCTATTATTTCAGGATGGGTCATCAATCTCGCTCTTCTAAAGGAATCCCACTGCAATATCAGTCACTTTCTTAAAGCTTAAGACTTATTGATGATTTTTCAGCCATATGGAATGGAAGTTTTGAGGATGCCATCTGCATATTCTTCACCAATCTTTGCCTTTTCCTTGATAGTGGGGAACTGAAGACTCTGGTTCTTGGTACTGGTATCATTCTAAATGATTTCTTCTTTTAGAAAGTATTTGACACCTAATTCTTGGGTGTTTTCCCTTTCATGAACGACACCTGGCCTAAGAATTTTGAAGTAAGTTTTGATGAAGCAAAGAAGGTTGTCTCAGATCCTGAATCAAGCATCCCCTCTTTTGGTCCTCTGTTCCTCAGCTTCTACAATAATATCTTGGCTTATATTGTTGCAACTACCTTGATTCCTTGAACGGGATTTCTTAGTAATATGACTTATGGAGATGTATTTGTTCTCTACTGCATGATCAAAAAATACAAAATCAACTGGAGTTCTGAGATTTGTGATTACATGATAGAAAGTTCAGCTAAATCCCATGCCTCGACAAGTTTACCCTATGGTTTGTTCATCACTCAAATTCTTCTTTACTATGGAATTGATCTTTCAGCCTATCCAGTGGTAGAAGTATCTAGGACCTATGATTCAAAGACTTTCGCAAATATGGGCTATGTTCTGATTTAAAGAGAATGGTGTAAAAAGGAGTCTATCAAGAACCGGCCTGACACATCCAGGGTAAGTAAACCTGTTCCTAAATCCATGTCCTATATAGATAAAGAGACTGAAGAAATCAAGAACAGGCTCACTACCATGGAGGAAGGAATATCCGACATTAAGGAATCTATTATCAAGATTCTTCACAGGGCAAAGCAACAGGTACCGACATAAGCAAAGTGTGACTCTCCCTTGATGACATCAAATAGGAAGGAGTAAGACTATTTAATAGAATGTTTTACCAAGTTGATTCTATCAAGACTGAATCCTCCTCCCCCTCAAATGAGCTTTCCATCTCTATTCAGTACTCTTAGTACTACTTCACCAAGAGTGTTGAAAAATCTTATGATCAGTTCTGCTCTAACATGCACAACACTCTTATTTATTTCCTTAAAAAATAATGTCGAACTCTTTTTGTTCAAAAGGGGGTCTGTCCCTTCACATACTCTAGCCTATTTAAAGACACTACATACTTCTTCTCTGATGTATTTTTGTTGCCACCATAACTTTGCATGTCTAGTAGTTTATTTTTTGGCTTGTTATTTCTATGTTGTGATGTGTTTTTACTCCATTCTTTTTGTTTATATTGTTCTGGGTGGGTATATTCCTTTTGGTGTGTTTTCTCTATCCTTTTTTATTATGTCAAAAGGGGGAGAAAATGTTCATGAATTAACGAGTTAGGGGATAAAATAAAAGTAAGAAAGTCGACTATCATTGTAACAAAGTCAACTTCAGTGACCCATCAAGGCAGAAAGTTAGGGGGAGCTAGACAACAATCTTAACAGGGAAGTCAAGTCACGGAGAGCTAGACAACAACTTTAGTAGGGAAGTAAACTGATGTTTAAGTTTGTCATTACAAAAAAGGTGGAGATTGTTAGCCTCTTTAGGTAACATTTTACTAATGACAAACTAACAGGTGAATCTTTGAAGGATAAAGGATGAAAGATACTGGAAGATTGCTAAAGGTGAATGAATAAAAGAAGCAAGATAAAGGATGGAAGATACTGAAAGATTAGTGATGGAGAAGAAATAAGAAGAATCAAGTAAGGAAGCTAACTCAAGAATTGGAAAGATATCCAATCATAAATCACGACACTCAAACAACATGGTAAGAAAATAAATCATACATCTTTGAAATAGAAGGAGACTCATTATCCCAATCACTATCCCAAAATTATGGTAGACTAGATAAACTAGAAGATCCATCAGGAAAAAAAGAAATAGGAAGGAAGGTGAAAATCATCACATGGACATCAATGTGTAGATGACTAAAGGAAAAGATAGATCACGGACATATCTAAAATGGATGTTATCCTAAGCCGCATATGGACATATCAAATAGCTATATTCCTCAATCAAGGAATAAATTTAAATCCTTGATTGAGAATAAAATCTCTTAGGTTTTCTTAGGAAAAGTAGCAGCCGAAGATTGTAAATAGTGAAGACTAAAGACAGACATGAGTTACATAACTTCAAGTAGAAAATTCAAAGTGTATCATTCTTAGTCTTACAATGCTCTGTAACTTTTAGTTTACAATTGCTATAAAAGAAGTAGGATTAAGTCAACTTTTTAACTTCAATTGAAGCTGTGTCACAAGATCTGAAGAGTAAAATAAATCTTTAAAACTTGTTTCGTATCATTGTATTTGTACCCAACATTCAACGATCTAAGGAAATTTTGAAACCCAAAGGGGCTAGAAGTAGGAACCATATTGGTGTTCTGAACCCGGATAAATTTCTGTGTTTTTACTTTATGTCCTATTATTTACATGCTTAATTGTTTAAAGTCTAATTTATTTGTGAAGTGCATTGATCTGCAGGCGAGTCGATTGTGAGGAGTCAGTAGTCAGCTCACATAAGGAAAATTTCAATTCACCCCCTCTTAAATTTCAAATTATATATCAGTCACAAAATAGAAAAACTAAGCAAAAATAGAAGGAGAAAAAGGTTAACTCTAGCTCTAGGACCTCACCTTGTCTCCTAACTCTAGTGTACATGATCACAACATTAACGATAATAACTAGTACTCAGATCTATACCAAAAAGGTACATAAGTGTAGTATGAGTATCAAATCTATGAGTACTCAGTAGGCATAATTGGCCTACTGAGCTAAATCATAATATAAAAATAATAATGATGCGAGATAAATAAGCTAAGTAAAGTAAAATGAAAAACCTGGAATGATGCTCTGTATACTGTAAGTAAATTTATAAAAAATGAAAAATTATAACATAAAAGAATGAATAAATATGACTATAAAACTGGCCCTTATAAGAGAGTAAGCGTAAGAAAGTAAATATTCCAACATGGTGCCCCATAAGCTCGGATGGTATAATCATGAGAAGAAGTAACCATAAATATACTAAATAACCACCTTTTGAAGCCATAACTGTGAATCATTTAATACTATAAACACTGAACTCTAACTGGTCCTATAACTATTACAAGTAACGTTTCAATGTTGGACTTGAACCATAACTCATATCACGGTCAATGCTGGAATCAACTGATCTCAAGATCATAATTTACTGGACTTAAGCTGAAACTAGTATCAACTCACAAGCACCAATCTAGCATAAGTATCATGTATCTAAAAACTTAAAACTATACTTTATGCATTTGAAAGATATAACTTGCTTAATGAGTCTAAAATGAGTTAATGATAGTCTTGGCCTATGGTGGCATGGAGGACCTACTATTAATTTCCAAAATCCATTTTAAGGAAAATTCTAACCAAACTATGTTAAGGTATCTAATTTCACTACTACATATTTACTAAGCCATATTTCGTTCCTAAGATATCAATTCTACCTTAAGAATGAGTAATTAAGTCAACCATGCCTAATTTACAATTCCTAAACTAACTAAGAGGTCCAAATTACACTAAATACACTTCCAATACTTAATTATCAATCCATATCAAGAACATTACCATAAATATACTACAATTTAGCCCAATCTATGAGAAAGGTAAACCTAGCCAACAGGATGCCAAAAAAAATCTTAATGAAATCTGGCTAAGTTGGTGAATTTCCATTTCGACGAGTCTCCACAAGATGCCATACTAACAAAATAAAAATCTACTCATCAATACAAGAATAACGGTGCCTATATCATATTCTTTGAGCTTTGAGTCCAAAATTACTTAAAAATCACATATGAGGCCCTCTTGTGAAATCTCATTTTCAAAACTCTCAACATGTCCCTTTATGCTCAGGGAATATTTACCTCAATAATGGGAAATTTCTGTGCTCAAATGGTTCTAATAAACTCAACCATAGTATAAGGATTTAGGGAAATAATAAGGAATTTAATCATGAAATTAATCAAAACTCACCAAGAATTTGGAGTAGAAACGATTAATCCAAGCTCCTAAACACCACAAAATCACCTACTAATGTTTATCCTATGTCTCCACACTCTCTAGGGTTTTGCACTCTTAGACTTTTGTGAAATATGGGAAACAATCAGGCTAATTGGGGTATTTAATGTCTCCCAAGTGCCTAGCTTTAGCGATCAATGCTGAAGCGCCCAGGTGTCGCTAAAGTTGTAACCTCCATGCCAAGAATGCCTATATAGTAGATAAGATAAATCTAAGGTGACATGTACTTTGGTTGTCACATTGCTGCTAAAGTGGCTCAATGGAGCTGGCCAGGCTATAAAAGTAGCCTCTACTAAAGCGCTGCACCAGCTAAAGACTTTGAATTTTTTGGAGTCTCCACTGAACCCTCGAAATTCACTCAGAATACCATAAATACAAATAAAATATGCTACTATACAAAATTCAACATTTTGGACTCAATGGCGCAGTCAAGATTTTCATCATAGGTCATTTTGATGAAAAATGGGTCCCTTACCTAAGTGCCATTTTAATCAATTTTCAGCCAATAGCCTAAAATTAGTCCAGAAGACTTAGGACTAGAACCAAAGGTTTATCTAGCCTAAAATTGATGTTCTAGAACTGTTGGAACTATCAAAATTAGGATACGAGAGTGTTTCAATGAAGTTTTCACCCAACATCTAATTCTTACCAACAAAGACTTCTAAATAGGGAATAGGTGCTAAAAATAAAATAAAGTGTCGATAATTAAACTGTCACCTCTAGCAAGTTATAAATGACTTGGGGAAGCTACAGGAAAGCTCTAAATGACAAAAATACATTTAAATGTAGAAAATGACCTAGTGGGTCATTATTGTTGGTAATTTTTTCTACTATAGTAAAAGTCACTTTGGAGGTGTTTATAGATGACTACTCTATAATAGGTGATTATTTCATATATTTCTTGGCTAATCTCATTATTTCCTTGGAAAGATGTGAAGATTTCAAACTTATGCTCAATTGAGAAAAGTTCCACTTTATGTTGAAGGAGGGTATTGTGTTGAGGAATAAGATTGTAGTAAGAGGGGTTAAAATGGATTACGATAAAACTAAAGTAATATAAAAACTACCTCTATTAGTAACAATGAAGGGATTTAGGAATTTTCTAGGACATGCAGGTTTCTACCAAAGGCTCATCAAGGACTTCTACAAAATTGCTAATCCATTATGCAAATTGTTGGATAATGAAGCTATGTTTGTTTTTATGGTGATTTTTTAAAGTCATTTCAATACCTTAAAGAAAATTGGTGGCTACTCCCATCATTGTTGCTCTGGATTGGTATCGATCATTCGAATTGATGTGTGATGCATATGGGTCGCACTTGGTGATGATCATAGAAAGAAATACGAGAAACATTTTAATCCCATTTATTATTTTTGAAAGGCACTAAATGGGGTACAGAAGAATTACAAAGTTACCGATGAGGATTTACTTGCAGTTGTTAATGCCTTTAAGAAGTTTTGGTGTGTTCACTTGGTATCAAAGATGTTGTACACACCGATCATGCTGCATTTGGGTATTTAATAGAAAAGAAAGATGCTAAGCTTCAATTGATTAGAAAGGTGTTACTACTGTAGAAGCTTAATTTTAACATCAAAGACTGAAAGACGTGTGAGAATTAGGTAGATGACTATCAGTATAGACTTGAGAATGAAGGAAAGAGGCCAAAAAAATAGAGATTGATGATTCATTTTTGGACGAACAAGAACTCACTGCCTCTCTTGATCTTGTGCCATGTTACACTGATTTTGCTAACTATTTGGTTAATTAAATGTTACTCAAAGATTTGAATTTTTATCAAAGAAAGAAATTTCTTTATAATGTGATAACTTATTTCGGCAATGAGTCTTATCTGTTTAGACTATATGCCGAAAATATTATTAGAATTTGTGTTCTAGAGGTAGAAATGCTAGATATTTTATATGCTTGTCACTCATCCCTAGTGAGGGTGGGGGTGGGGATATCAATAATGTAATCACACAAAAAGGAAGATATTGAAATGTGGGTATTATTAGCCCACCATCTAGAAAGATGCCCAAGACTTTTCCATGGCATGTGATAAATTCTAACGACTAGGGTTGATCTCCCAAAATAAAGAAACGCCTATGTCCAAAATACTAAAAATTGAGTTATTTGATGTGTGGGGCATTGATTCTATGGGACAATTTATAAGTTTGTATGGTCACATGTACTTATTGACAACAGTGGATTATATGTCTAAATGGGTAGAAGTTGTGGCCTTAACAGACAACGAAGGTAAGAGTGTGGTGACATTCTTTGAAAAGAATTTCTTCTCTCAATTTAGCAAACCTACCATAATCATAAGTTATGCGGGATCTCATTTTTTAACAATCTATTCTATACAATGTTAGTTAAGTACAAAGTGAAACAACACCAGGTGGCTACTACCTATCATCCACAATTTAGTGGGCTAATGGCTGTGTTAAAGCAATAAATTTAGATGATATTAGCAAAGTCTATGAACGCTAACTATAGCAATTAGTCCCATAAACTAGAATAGGTCCGATCACATTTCTTTTAATATGCTAATAAGTATGTCTTAGTACTAACTTATCTTTGGTAAAGCTTATCATTTGCTAGTAGAGCTCAAGAATAATGCTTTGTGGGTTCTCAAAAAGCTTAACTAGTGTTAGAATGAGGTTGTGTGCCTAATGTTTGAACAACTAAATAAAATGGATGAGTTTTGACTCTGAGCTTATGATAGGCCTATCCTTTATAAGAAGAAAATAAAGTGGTACCATGATAGGAAAATTAAAAAGAGAGAGTTTAAGGTAGGTGACTTAGTAGTGTTGTTCAACTCAAGGTTCAAATTGTTTCTGGGAAAGCTAAAACTAAAATGGTCTAAACCATTTAAAGCCACTCATATATTTCCATCCAGAGTAGTGGAGTTGGACAACAACGATGGGAAATTTTATAAAGTGAATAGTCAATGGGTCAAACAATATATTGGAGTTCAAAAAAGGTAAATGTGTTATAATTTGTGTATCTTGATGAGGTTTTAGTAACCAAGATGTCCATGTCGTGCTGTAATGTTAAATTAGGTGCTATTGGGAGGCAACCCATATCTTGTTGTTGTAAAATAACTTTTAGCATATTGTTTCTTTTTGAATGTGGTTAATTTATGTGTGAAGTGTGCAATAAAAGGAAATATAAGTGAAGAGGAAAAGGAGGATATCCTATTTTAGAGTGAATATTCACTTGAAAAAACATTAGACCTCTGATGAGCCGTTAACTCAAATCATCAAGATAAACAGGGGAAGGGCACATATTGGTTAAGGGCTGATAGATCATGTGACAAACTGTTACCTCACTGAAGAGTTGTCATCATAAACCATCACAAGAGGGAAAGAAAACTAGTAATCAAGTAAAGGTTGAATGTTCTTATGGAGACATGTCACACATTTGACGAACCATCAAGCCTCCCATCAGACATACTATACAAGATACATATTCTATTTTCCTGTGATTGGTTAATTGACTGAACCATCACAAACTTGGAAAATCATCACACCTAGCATCACAGGTAAGTGCAATTTTTTGTTTGACATAATCCAACCCATCAATGACAAAAGTTCAAAGTAGTCCGGACCAACTATGACCCTCATTAAAAGAAACTTGAAACATTGAAGAGAATCAATTCAAATTTCATTGGTTTCTCTTTTACTTTTCTTTTTTTTTCCATCAATTACAATTTCTCAATGATAATGCAATTCGCTGACTTATCAAACCATTAACTACTTCCTCCTCATTCTATCACTACTTAAACCAGTGTGTTCAATAATTTCAAGTTCACCAACACCAAACTTTCCCCACTTTCACCTTACTTTACACACCTGTGATTTTTACAAAAGTTTCTGAAGTTTATATTTCTCACCATAATCTTAATTCCAGGTATGATCATATGAAATTCACCTTGTTTTTAATTGAATAATTTTATGTTTAATTTGTGGTGAATTGAAGACAACACATACCCTCAATTTTTCTTGGTTAGTTTTTTAATTTTACTTGTGTTGCAACAAAATGGGTAAATACTGAATAATTTAGATGCACTAAAATGATCATGTGTATTTAGATATTCCAAGTGAAAGAAAATTCAAAAGAATTATCATGAACAAAGAATTACGATTCAGATGTTTGAACAAATGCTTCAATGAGAAAAATTTTGACAAAATAGACCTGACGGAATAGGTGATGATACTTCACAAGGATGATGAATTGCCAAGGCATGCTGTCATATGAAAAAAATTGGTGTTTTTTGTCTCAACTTGATAGTTTATTTGAAGATCCATCAGGGATGAGATGAACTGTCAGGGAAAACCATCTTATAATGATTGATTCACTGGTAAGAGCTGATGGTTAGGGTTGACGAGCCATCACAAATTTGAAAACCTATCACTCAAACCATTCTTAAGCAAGAAATTTTTAATTTTAGCAATTTTATGTGATGCTTTGTTTTTTATAATTACTAATTTGTTCCCTCCATAGGTACCATGACTAAAAAATTTCCCATATCACATGGTGGATCTAGAAAGAGGCACGACAAATCTTTGTGAACCCTAAAACAATGTGATGAATTGGAGAATGTAGGGGATAAGATTGAAACACCTGCTTAATATCCCTGGAATAATTCATGGCAAAAAGATCATGCCTCCTATTCTAATGAGAAGAGTTGGAGGAATACCTAACATAACAAAAGGAGAAGCCTATAAGTGGGTCAATAACCACACCAATAATCCCTCCAAAACTAGGGCTATCAAACTTTAAGAAACTAGAGTGGGACCCATATCTCCATCCTACTTAACACAAGCCTCAGGGGAGAGCCCTCTAGCACTCCTTCTAGACGGGGTTGACCACAAACCCGTCCACTCCCTCAAGTCTATCCACAACTCGAGGCTCGCCCTCTAGTATGAGACTTCTGTATCTCTAACCTCATGGGACCTAGTCAATACCATCTGTGTTAAAGAAGTGAAATTCAACTCAGAACATAAGGTATAAAAGAAATTCTCACAGTAAGAAATAAAATAAGGAAAGATTCCTAAAGACATCCCATAGCCTCTTAAAGATAAATACAGACGTCTTCATATCGATCTACGAGACACTATTAGATATTCTGTTCTTACGCTATTGAGACCAATGAAACCTACTTTCTCTGATACCAATTTGTCATGACCAAAAATCTAAAGGGTCATGATGGCGCTTGTTGCGGTGAACCTTCAAAAGTGAGCCTATTACTCAAACCAAATGCACAAAGAGAAAAAGACAATAATAACCCCAAGGTAAGTCTTCTTGAATGAAGCAAAATGTACAAGTATAATAAATGCAGAAAGAAACATAATAATGCAATCATAACTCCTAAAATTAGGTTTTAATAATATAAGAACATATCTAATACAACTATAAATCGATAAAATACATAAGATATCCAGATACAAGTGAAACACTATCTATGAAATAAAAGTAAATATATAGTCAATAGAAAAGGTAATAGAAGATATTTGGACACCAGAGACATCAACCACTACCTCAAAAGGTTAATATATTGCCGAAATCAAGTAGCGTGGGGTGCACCCAAACCTGGATCTGCACTAGAAGGGTACAACAAATTGAGTATGGTCTACTTGTACTTAGTAGGAATGATAGGCCGACTGAGAAAAATAGAAAACAAAGCACAAAAAGTACACACTAAGGGCACGTCACCTGCACTCAAAAAGTATATCATAACTGCACACATCCCTTGCAATAACAATTCTAATATATATATATATCACATATACAACAATAATACATCAATCGTAACACAAATATACATTATATTATACATAAGTATAAATAGAGAAAAATATGTAGATACATGATGGTCAAGTATAAGTAATAGGATATAGAGCAAGTAGATATATAAGAAGTCAATATGAAAATCCAATCACAACATCAGTCATATTAAAGTAAAATGGACTGTATAAAATGATAATGATGAAGAAGATGTATGAGGTTATCGTACAACCTCTATATACACCCACAGAGGAAATCCTTTCTGACATGGGACCCATGGAGAGTTTGTCAACTAATATACCACCCCATATACACCTACAGAGCTAATGTTTCTCGATGTAGGACCCATAGGGGTTCAATAACCCATATACTACCAATTTCTATAGATCTTCTCCGACATGATCATTCGAAGATGGTCTATATGATTTAATATATGATACCAATATATAGTAATTCTAGTATTTCCAGTATTCCCAGAGCACATACATAACATTTGACTTAAATTGGGTACACAGATATGACAACAAGTATATATAAAGCAATACAACAACCAAGTGAAGTGATGTATATGATGATAAAGAATGATGATACAATGTTCACAACCAATGGTAATTAGTATTTGCACAACCAATCCACAAGATGTTTTATTTCCACAAACATGAGAGCCAACATCCACTTATTATTTTCACCATCCATGTATTTCCACATGATTTATATGACCACAAAGCATGAATATATCACAATACACCAAAGGTACCATAATATGAATTTTTAACAACATAATATGGTTATTTGCATGTATTCTAGTCTATCAACATCACATAAGACCTTGCACGGTCACAAATATGACATGATATCTTAGATTTAACACATACATCATATTCAGGCCCCCAAACAATACAACATATAGATAAACATATTTTATAATTAATTTAACACCCTTAACATGCATTTTGGTGAACAAATTAACTACCTAGTCTAGTCTAAAGAGTTAAGCCATAAGCTGCCTCAAATGCCAAAACTAGTCTGCTACACTTCAACAACAAATACTTACATCTCATGAATGATCCCAAAATTAAATAAAACCATGACATATAGAATCTAAACATAAAAACAAAGCTAACCATACCCATATTGCCTACTATTGGTTCAGGGATAAAATGGACCCCCAAAATAGGCTTTTGAAAAGAAGGAAAAAATTGGAATTTTACTTTAGAAATATGTTTCCCATGCCTTTAGGAACCTATAATTGAAAATCCAAGTCATATTTAGTTAAAAATGAGGTTTAAATTAAAGAAAAACTATTTTTAACCTTTATCGAGTAAAACCTTTGAAATACATTTTAAATCCAAGTATCGAAGATGTTTTGAAGGCTAAATTAAGGAGAAACAAGTTATTATATAATTAGAAACACTATACGATTTAAACAAAAGAAAATTTAGGATTAAATCAAGTAATAACGTTTAGGGGTTTGGAAGAATATTCAAGAATTAGCGTATCAAAAAGGATGAAACCTTACCTTAAATCCATAATAGAATCAAGAAATAGATGTTAATATATCTTTCCAAGAACACATAAGCTTTACTTTTAAGCTCTCACACTATTTAGAGTTTGTCTCTCAAGAGGCAAGATAGATAAATGGATAAAAATCATGGAAAAGACTTAAGTTGTACCCAGTCCAGGATCTCGCCTATCGCTATTGTGACCCGAGTTATGTGATAGCATTATCCCCAACCTGGACAGGTCTGTTACAATCACATACGAGCAGTGGTGATTACACTAGTTGCGATCACAGCTAGGGCTAGCAATCATCGATACTAGATATTAGTTAAACATAGAAAGTGTTCCAAGTTCCCGCTAACACCTTAGGATTTATTTGAATTTAATATATACAAATGGTGTATACAACTACCCTAAATTTGATTCTCCAGACTCAGTGGCTATATTAGATTTTCAAAAAGATGTTTTCACACAGTTGACCCCTAAAACTCTAAATCAAAATTTTCCAAACAGAGGATCAAAATGAGATTTAAAAGTTCTAAAACCAAACCAAATATGTTACCATCCTAAAATTAATGTTCTATATCTATTGGCATAGTTTTTTCAACTATCTATCACATGGATTAAAAGATAACCACATAAGTACATAATAAAGCTCTCAAAGCTATCAAAAGCACAATATCACACAGAAGGCACCAAAATACATTAGGAACTATAAAATTACCCCCACATCCCATAAATACCATAATACAACTACGGGGAAGGGTAAAATTATTATTTCACATAGAAACACATATTTCATAAAAAAAATTTCATGTCGTTGCAAGCTTTAGTAATCATCCTAGATAGGACCATGGTGAGTCTTTAAGGGGTTCATATTTAGACTATTATAGTCTTGGTGGTTATTTTGGCTCAACCAAATCTAGTTTCAATCTCGCGCCTGGCATACGTTATGGTTGTGGTTACTTCTCAAGGGAGTTGCTCATTTGTGGAGCATTGTTCCTTCTGCTCAAAGTGTTCCACCTATTAAGGTTGTTTATCCCTTAGATAGAGGAGGTATGTTTAGTTATAAGGGTAGTCCCAAAGGTACTCATGGAGGTTCTCAAGTAAGTAGGATAGGAGGTCGGTCAGGATCCTAGCTAGATGGAGAGTGAGGTTAGATGTATATAATACTTGCTAGACCCAAGGTAGAGTCTTTGAATGCTGTTAATTCAGGTATGATTTTGGTATTCCGTCACTCGACTTTGGATTTATTTGTCTAGACATCCACTTATTCTTATCAATCTACTTATTTTATCCACGATTAGAGTTATCTTAGGATTCATTAACTATGCCTTTATATGTATCTACTCCTGTAGGTGATTTTTTAGTAGTGGATTAGGTTTTTTGATTAGGTGTTATGACTATTAAAGATGTTAAAACTCATGCTAGTCTTATTATACCAGACATGGTGGATTTAAATATGATTTTGGGCATGGTTTGGTTATCCCACTATCATATAGTCTGGAATATTTTTCGTAGAATATTACCTTAGCCATGCTCGACATACCCCAATATTGAGGCAGAGAGCTGTTAGTTGAGAGAAGATAGGGATTATTTTTTATATTTATCCTAATAGGCTTATTTTTAGGGGTTGTGAGTCTTATCTCACTTATAATCATGATATTAGTATGAGGAGTTTGTCACTTGACTCTATTTCTACAGTTTGTGAGTTTATTAATGTTTTCCCTATTGATATACCTAACCATCCTCCTAATCATAGTATTGAGTTTGTTAATGATCTTGAGCAAGGTACCTAATCTATTTATATGTCACCTTACCGTATGGCTCCTACCTATCTTAAGGATCTAAATTCTCAGCTACAGGATCTTATTAGTAAGGGTTTTATTTAACTAAGTGTGTCACTTTGTGGAGCTCTTGTGTTTTTTATGAAGAATAAACATGGATCAATGAGTATGTGTATTTATTATAGGCAGTTTAATATAATGATAGTGAAGAAGCGTTATCATATGCCTTGCATTGATTATTGGTTTGATAAGCGTCAGGGAAAAATAGTATTCTCTAATATTAATTTGAGGTCTAGTTTCCATCAACTGTGGATTCGGGATGAGGATATCTTTAAGACAACCTCCAATATTTGTTATGGTTATTATGAGTTCCTGGTGATGTTTTTTGGGTTGATTAATGTCTCAGCCGTGTATATGGATTTGATGAACCATGTGTTCAGGCATTATTTGGATTCCTTCATATTTGAGGAGTAGAGAGGAGCATGCAAAGTATTTGTGGATTGTGCTTTAGACTTTGGGAGATCTTTTTCTTTTCGCCAAGTTCTCCAAGTGTAAGTTTGTCATGAGTCGGTGATATTCCTTTGCATGTGGTGTTTAAGGATGGGATTATAGTAGAATAGGCAAAGATTAAGACTATTTGTAATTGGACCAGGCCTATATCTCTCATTTAGATTCATAGATTTATTAGCTTGGATGATTATAATAGACGATTTGGCGAGGGTCTGTGTAATTTTTTAGTACCTATCACTAGATTGACTTAGAGGGAGGTTCACTTTTGATGGTCTAAGGAGTTTGAGTTAAGGTATGGAAAGCTCAAAGAGTTTCTTACTTCGACTCTTATTTTGACCCATCCTATTGAGGGTGAAGGATTCACTGTATATTTTAATACTTCTGGTGTTGGTTTAGGTTGTGTATTAATGCAGCAGGATCGTGTTATTGCTAATGCTTCGAGGAAACTAAAGGTGTATGAGAAAAACTACCCCACTCATAATTTAGAATTAGTGGTGGTAGTTTTATCGCTTAAGATTTTGAGGCATTATCTTTATAGAGTGCATTGTGAGATTTTCATTGATCAATGTAGTTTTCAGCAAGATATGACCCAGAGAGATCTTAATGATAGAAAGGTATATGGATGAAGTTGTTTAAGGATTATGATATCTCTATATTGTATCATCTAGGGAAGGAGAATATGGTAGTAGATGCCTTAAGCCAAAAGGTACTGAGTATTAACATTTCATCTTGTATTAAAATTTCTCAGAGGTCGCTGGCGCAAGACATTAGTTCCTTAGCCAACTTGATGTTACAACTTGATATTTTAGACCTTAGTAGGAATCTTATTAGTGTTGAAGTGAGATCCTTATTATTTTAAGTCGATTTGAGATTGCCAGTTTGAGAATAAAAGGCTTTGCATCGTCCTTGATTAGGTGTTTAGTGGTGAGTCCTACGAGGGCTACCATAGATTTAAGGATATCTTGAGATTTGATAGCTACATTTGTGTGTCGAGGATTGATGACTTGACTCAGTCAATTTTGCATAAGGCTCAAAGCTCTAGGTATTCTATTCACCCGGGTACCACCAAGATGTATAAAGACTTGAGACAATATAATTTGTGGAGTGGCATGAAGATTGATATGATAGACTTTGTAGCTTACTGCCTATGTGTTATCAGGTGATGTCCAAGCATCTGTGATTTATGGAATGATTTAAAGATTGCCCATTCCCAAGTAAAAGTTGGAGTGGATCACTATTTTGATCCATTGACAAAGTTGGCATATTTCATTCCAATTGAGGTGTTCTTCAGTACTAAGAGGTAGGCTCGTATCTACTTTAGTGAGATAGCTCGTTTGCATGGTGTACTTATATCTATCATTTTAGCTCACGGTTTAATGTGTACTTCTAGCTTTTGGAGAGCTTTCCAGGAGAATTTGGATACCCAGGTGGATCTTAGTACAACCTTTCACCAATAGAAGGGCAGTCAGAGCAGACTATTTAGGTTCTTAAAGATATGCTCTGAGCCTGTGTTATAGATTTTAGACATTAGTGCGACAAACACTTAGCCTTAATAGAGTTTGCATACAATAACAGTTAATATTCTATCGAGATGGTGACCTTTGGGACTTTATATGGTAGGCGATTCCATTTCCCAATTGGATGCTTTAATACTTTTGAGATTAGACCCCGTAGTACTAACTTGCTTCAGAGTGATTCAAGATAGGTTGAGGGGTAGATTACTGTAAGTAGAATGCTTATGTAGACCATACACTTTGTTCCTTAATATTTATAGTTAATAATCAAGTATTCCTTCATATGTCTAAAGGGTATGATATGGTTTGGGAGGAAAGGCAAGCTTAACTAAGATATATTGGGCCCTTTGAGATTCTTTGCACTGTTAGTGTGTTGGCTTATGAGTTAGCCTTATCCTTAATTGTTGTTCATCCATTTTTCCATATTTTTAGGTTGTAGCAATACATTCCTGATCAATCTCATGTTCTTATATGGGACTCAGACCAGTTAGATAAGTGCTTGACCTTTGTGGAGGAGTTAGTGCTCATTTTGGCTAATGATGTACAACGATTGCTCACTAGATAATTCCAGTAACTAAGCTTGAGTGAAAAAACCACCCATAGAGAAGTCTACTTTAGAGATTGAGAGCGAGATACAGACCCAGTATCCTATCCTATTTGAGGTTTCAGGTGCATTCAAATCCTTTACTTTCACGAATGAAATTTCTTTTAGTATTGGACAATGTAATGACCCATCAGGTCATTTTCTGTATTACCGCTCATCTTTATTTTTTAGATCTTTCCTATAGCTTCCCCAAGTCACTGATGACTTTCTAGGAATGATAGTTTAATTATCAGGCAGTTCATTTGATTTTAAGATAATTCCTTGTTTTGAAGCCTTTGTAGGTTCAAATTGGCTATCGGGTGAATACTTCAGTCAAACTATCTCATATGTTAAATATAACTTTTCCAATAGCTCTAGAATGTTTATTTTAAGCTAGGTGGACCCTTGGTTTGAGTTTTAAGGCACCCAAGCTTATTTCGAGCTATTAGTCAGAAGTTAAGAGAAATGGCAAGTGGGTGTACGACACACTTTATAGATAAATGACATCAGATGGAAATTTCAATAGTGCCATTGAGTCTGGAATATCAAACTGTATAAATTAGAATAGTCCATTTGCATATATGTAATTCAAATTGATTGAGAGGGGTTAGCAAAGAATTTTCCAAGTCGTAGCTAGTGATGGTACATTGCATCCGTGATACTTTTAATCATTAAAGCGATCTGAAAACCAATAGCAAGTGTCGCGTATGCGACACTTTTGTCGTATAAGTGACTCTCTTGGAAACAGATCAGTACCGCGTAAGTGATACTATTATTACGTAAGCGACATTTGTTCGAATAGCTGGATATCGCATAAGCGATAGACTTATCACGTAATTGACATCTATGCTATTGTCAGGTATTGCATAAGTGACCCCAAGTTCGCTTAAGCGATTCCTATGTACCTAAAAAGGGTATAAATACCCCATTTAGCTCTTTTTTCACCATTTCTTATCAATTTCCAAGATATATAAACCCTAAAAATTGGGAAAGTTTGGGGATAATATTTATGGGTGATTTTGGGGCTTAGATAATGCTTATTTACATATTTCTCCTTCAAATTTTTGTTGATTTTCCATTATTTTCTTATGAGAATTATCTATCTTTTCGTCGAATTTCTAGAAGATTGGTGGCTTGATTTTAGTACCATTATAGCTTTGAATTCATCCACCTTTAGGGTAAATATTCGTTGAGTATAGGCGGATGTTAAACTAGTTTCGTAAATGCAATTTTTGTAAATGGTCCCCACATGTGATTTTTGCTTAATTTTGGACCAAAAGCACAATAATTTAATATGGGTATCATTGTTCTCATTTTTATGAGTAGATTGTGATACTTATAGCGTGGAACCTTGTGGAAGTTTCTTAGAAGGGAAAATTGGTGATTTGCTGAACTCTTTGGATTTCTTCGACGCCAGGTAGGCTAGATTTACCTTTTTCATAGATTGAGCTATATTGTAGTATAATTATGATATTTTTATAGATATGGGGTGGTATTTAGGTGTTGGAAGTATGAATAAGAGTATTTGATTTAATTGGTCCGGTAGGCTAACTTGAAATCATAGACTTGGGGTAGCTAGCATAGTTATTCATGACTTACATGGATTGAGCTTTGCGGTATATATTAAGAATGAAAATGCCTTAATTACTTAAGGTATGTGAAATTACCCTAGTTATTCACGTTAGAGTAGAATTGTCCTTAATTACTTGAGTTAATGGAATTGCCTTAGTTGCTATTATTCTAGGTGGGATTGCTTTAATTATTCATTATTAGGAAGGATTATTAACTTTGGGCTAATTATTGCTTACTTGACATCTAGAAATAAATTTATATAACTTATCCTAGTTTGGGATAGAATTTTCCTAAGATTTTTGGGATTAGAAGTGGGCCCCCTTAGGCTATGATTTGTAATAACCTTATAGACTCATTTACGTATGATATAATCTTATCGATGGTAGGTTTGACACTTTAGGAGGTTAAAATATAATTGTTGAGTATGTTATTTAGATATTGAAGGATTGATGCAAATTTTTGAGTGTCACTAATGATATTGCTCATATGTATTATTAAGGATATAATTTATAAGTTTGATTTATACTAGCAATTATTGGTATGACTTCTGAATATGATTAATAATATGGCCTATGGAGATGGTTAATTATATAGATACAAAAGTTATTAAAAGCTATAGCTTATAGACAAGATATGCCTAATGTACTTGATATTACTTATAAGTATTATATGACCTATAGATATGAAATGGCTCAGAGATATGGTATGACTTATACATATGATATAGCTTATGGGTATGATATGAGTTACAAAGATGATATATCTTGTGTGTCCGTGTGTTTGTGTGTATATATAAAAAATATGGCCTATGGGTATGATATAGCTAATATAGTTTATATGACTTATATAGATGATATGACGTTATTTGTACAGATGATGTGGCTTATATTGATATGATATGGGTATAGATATTTATACACACACACACACACATATATATATATGTTACCACTTATGGATATGCTATGGCTCATAGATATGATGTGACTTATAGACACAATTAACAACTTGTAGATATGATGAGTGGCATATAGATATGACCGTAGTTATGAATTCTGAATATGCTTAATAGTATTGTATATGAAAATTAGTATCGATATGGACTCCAAATATGACTAATGATATGACTTACAGACATGATTATTGATGATACCTGCGGATATGATTCTTGGTCTGGTGTATAAAATGAGTAAGGAGATAGGCTATAGCCATGATTTGTTGGTATAATATATTGAGTTTATATTAATGAAATGGCTTAGTATAATAGTTCATTCATACAATTTATAAATATGAGTTTTAGTTTAAGTCGGATAATTGCTGATGGTTTTGGTAATATAAGTTCTAATTAAAGTCCGACAAAATTGTTTATAATAATGATGAATCTATTGAGTTATGATTCGACTTTACCATTGAGGATTGTTTATGATATGATATGGGACAGATGAATTCATTTTTATGGCATGACAATTGGTAAATTACGGTTATTCAATTGTAGTTTCCTTGATTATACCCTCTAAGCTTATGGGGGAATTCGGTGGGTTATTTACTTTTGTGCACTGATTGGCTTATGGGGGCCAATATTTTAGTTAATGATATGATCTTTATGTTATTATTCTCATATTCATTTATATATCCATGCGCAATGGTGTCGGTGTGTATTTCCTGTTCTTAGCTTTTGTTATCTTGTATCTTATTATATTTATATCATGATTTAGCTTAGTCAGTCGATTATGCCTTCTGAGTACCCATGGGTTTGGTACTCATACTACACTTTTATACCTTTCTGGTGCAGATTTGAGTATTACTTGCCGTCGCTAATTTGATGTTCGTGTAGATTTGATTTCGGAGATTGGGAACACTCTTGGATTCAAAGTTACCCTTTTTCCTTCTATGTATTTATATCAAGTGTTTCATCTTTGAGAAAATTTGTATTTGACTCTTCAATAATCATAGTTTATTGTAATAGCTCTTGTACCGACATTTCTAAGTCTTGGGATGTTTTTTGTTTTCTTTCTATCTATTAGACCTTTATGACTGAATTATTGCTAGTTGAATTTTTAATTGTTAATTTCCAGCTTTTCAGCAATTTTCCACAAAATTAGCCTATGCACCAAGATCAAAGCTATGGTTTGAATTACCTACTAGCGAGATAGAGTAGGTGCCATCATGACTTATAAATCTGGGCATGCCACCTTTGTACACTATATGTTGATTTGATCTTATTTAATATAATTGATCGTTGGTTGTGTTCCAAATGTGTGCGTCCTTGACATGGAGATATTATTGCTAACCCTTGTGTTAATCCTCATTCTTTGAGGATATTGTGGTTTCTTGTTTAGCTCGTATTTTTTTAAGATTTGGATTTGAGGACAAATATTTTTTTAATAGGGGAAGATAATACAAACACGAATACCAAAATTCGTGCTATACCTATACCTGAGGCTACCCAAGATATGCTTTTGCATAGAGATACCGTTGAAGGGATCGAGCTACCCCAAATTTGGGTCTATCCAACAAAGAGAAAACAATATTGACAACATAATTCCTCCAAGTTGAGTGATGGACCAAGAGTTCGGAGCATCTCTCTCTAATTTGGTGATGGCCATCTTGTGTTTGGTAATGCAAAGAGATGGGAAATCATGTATGTGGTGACTCAAGGAGCTTGGGATGTACAACCACACTTTTCCAATAAAGAACCACTTTGGCGACATTGACTGTCACTTGGCTAATGCTAAGCGTCCACCTAGTTTAATTTTGATTACTTTGGCCTATTTAGGCTAATTTTTAAATATGTGTTTAGTTTGTAAAGGCAAGACTATAAATACTTGCCTTAGTTATTCCATAATGATGTTTGGATGAATTTAAGTATTAAGAGCCTTTCAAGCTTGTAGTTTCTAGGTGAAGCCTAGCATTAGGGTAGTTCATAGTTGATAACCATAAATTAAGTGTTTAGGGTGGATTTTCTAATCATATTAACTTTATATTGCTTAAACAATAATTAAGTCTCCCTTTACATGGATTCAATTAGTTTTTCTCATCTTTGATTGAGTTGGTGTTATTGTTGTTTGATTTAATTTGATTAAGAGGTGAAGGTACATATCCATTTTATTTCTCATAAGTCCAATCAAATTTTTATAATTCTACATTTCTTTTTGTTATTTCAGTTTTCCATTTTTTGATCCTAGTTTTCAGATAAGGATTATTTCAATAAGGCCAAAGCTCACCACTCATTATCTCCATAGGTTACACCGGAGTAGTAGTCAACATAAATGACATCATGAACAAATCATAATCACTACACCAAGTACTAAAATCCATCTTAGGGAGATCTGAAGCCTTAATCTTCAACTAATTATACTCCAAACCCAAATCAATCTTCAAAAATACTAAAGTATCCTGAAGCTAATCAAATAAGTCATCAATACATAGAAGAGGATACTTATTCTTGATGGTCACTATGTTCAACTATAGATAGTGAATATATATATGCATAAACCTATTTTTGTCTTCACAAACAACATAAGAACGACCCAACAAGAAGTACTAGGCCGATGAAATCCTTTACTTAATAAATCCTGCAACTAATTTTTCAATTCATTCAAATACACTAGAGCCATCCTGTAAGGATGAATAGAGATGGACTTAGTTCCCAAATTCAAATCAATACCAAATTTGATATCTCTATTAGGAGGAACACCTGAAAGCTCTGTAAGAAACATATCTACAAACTCACTAATCAACCTCACTAACTTTAAAGGAGGTGTGACAATTTTAGTATCATAAACATACGCCAAATAAAAAGGTACCCCTTCACAACTACTCACTGAGCTTAGAGGAAGGAAATCCCCCTCTTAAGACATTAATCTTATGTATGCTTCCACTCTAACCTCAAGATACATTGCATGACCAAAGTAACAATCTTCCCATGATAAACCCACACAAGACAATATGGAAAAGATAATCTATACCCAAATCACACTAAAATATACCATATCTAAAATAATCAAGTCTCCATAAGTATAATACACCAAATAAGTCACAACACTGTATTAGTAAACCTTATCTACAACTAAAGAATCACCTATTATCATAGAATCATAAATAATAATAGTAAGAAATTCTCAGATCATGTAAAGACCCAACATAAAATAAGTAGACACATAGGAGAATGAAGAAACAGGATCATAAAATTAAAACAGTTTGATGACATACTAGGATAATACATGTGGCACTACATTTGATGAATCAATAGCTATCCTACACATAAAATCATAAAATTGATCCCTATCACCTCTTGATATAAAAACACCTCTACTATCTCAATAATCGGCTGGTAGCACATCTCTACATCTCTAATATCCACCTTGACGCCTAGATAAGGGTGCTAGTTCCTTAACTAGAGCTCAAGAACCCTATTTATTGATTCTCACCTATAATTTTAGGACAATCCCTCCTAATGTCCTCTGAACAAATAGATTTATAGCATGGCCTAGACCATTATCCGTTGAGAGAATCCTAAATAACATAAAGGGCCAGCATGACTTTAAGAACCTTGGGAAGAACCATGAGAAGTCTTCCCTGGGCTTAAGGAGTCCCATCCAAAATGTCAACCCTCAAATACCTAGATAGTGCACGAACTAGCTTACTATGCTAAGGATTAAAGCCTAACCTAAAAGAAGCCCTACTTGTCTTGTATAAGCTCCAAATATTAAGCCTCCTCAACTATCATCTATAAAGGATTCCCAAAATAGGCTATAAAAACACTATCTCTCTCATCATAAATGTCAAGTTTCTCATAAAACTATGAATTAATACAATATCATCCTAATATTTTCACCATAGAATTATGAGATAATTCGTAAAACCAAGTCATATACTTCCTTATGCTAAGAGGAATAAGTCTATCAAGGAAAGTTTGTGCAACTGATGTGTAAGTCATTAAAGAAGATCCTATATGTTTGGAGTTCATATAGGACTGCCGCCACTTCTTGGTGGGACCTTACATATATGAAGATCCTATAGTTTTGGAGTCAATAAAAGAGTGCCACCACATGTTGGTGGGATCATACATATACAAATCTATGTTATCAACCTAGTAGAATTCTACTAAACCGATACTTGGAAGCCTCTCATAGAATTGACTAAAAAATCATACACATCCTCACTGTATCTATTCTAAAACAAAGTTGGATCCATCTTCCTAAATTTTTCAAACACATATGCTCCTCATTTGACATGTTTTCCCTAACAACATCCATGGATTTTAGTCATAGCTAGGGCATTCCATCATATCTAGATGTTAGGACCACTAGATGGTCTTCTAGTCCCTAAAACTCTGGGATGGGCAACTAGTTTAGAGTCTGATCCCCCACCCTAGTCTATAAACCCTGTGGAGTACCTTTTAAGCCTTTAATTTAAGCTAAACTCTCTAAAAAATTGAACATTCAAACTAAAGTAATCCATAGCACTTGAGTAGCAATAAAACTCATAGAGCCTGAACAGTGATCACCCTATTTTCCAAGATATGATCATCCTCAATATAATAATCAATATTAGGGTAGTCTTCCCCATCTAGAACCTATGTGGCTACTTGAGACCTGCTTCTTCCTTAATATTTGCCTGTACCACTACCGCCCTATGTGTCCTAGCATGGAAGTAGGAATAGGTGCTAGAATGAACTCCCAATCTCCTGCAATAGTTGCACTGGTCCTCACTATATATGAGAAAATAAGACAAAGTATTTTAGTAAGTGATATAATAATTTTCACACAATAAGCAAGAAGAAGGATATTTTCCTAAATTCTAGTAGCCTTTTAAAGATAGATCATGGGAGTCTTCACACAAATTTATAAGATTTAACTACACCTAGCTTGTACTTAAGAGACTAATAAACCTAGGGTTTTGATACCAATTTCTCAAAACCCAAAACTTGGTCGTGATGGTACCTATCTCATTCACCGTAATAGTTATGCCAAACGTCATACATATACTAAATACTAACAACATAATAACCAAAAGAAATAAGGATTGTAATATGCATAAAATGGCATACATAAACCATCAAATAGAGACATATAAATGGAAATAACATCCCTCAACATGGAAGCCATAATCCAAGCCTATAAAGAAGAAAAAAAAATGATCAAATCGACCCTTTTACTTGTCTAGGTTTGTAAAGTGAATAATTCTGCTTACCTTTTTCTCATCTAAACCCTTTAACCCAATAAAAAATAAATTTAAACCATTTTTTTGACATGAAATCCTATGTGGAATAAACCATATAGGATCTTGTGGTATAAAAATAAAAGGCACATCCAACCTTTTAAACATGGCCCAAACGCAACAACTTTTTTTAAAATTTTAACTAAAAAATGAAAGAAAGAATTTCCTTTCATCTTTCACACCAACCGTCGACCCTTTACCCCCCCGCGTCCCTCCATTTTCATGTCTGTGAAATAAACACATACTTCTCATACAAATCCCTCTTCAACCCTTTCTCACATAAATAATCAATTTCAAATACCAACACAGAATTACTCTAAAACAAAATCAAGTTATCATGTAACCCTTCAACCCCTGTAACAAATCTGATTCCTTAAATGCCTTTCTTGAATGAGAAACACATAATGATAAAATTTAAACATATACACAAATACTCGCAATGATTACTTGCTTTACAACACCTTCATTCTCTTCTTCTTTATTACTCTTCTTTTTCCTAAATGAGATTTGAGGAGATAAAACAAATATGTGTTTGACTTTGTACTTTGAATTGACTATATAATGAAGTAGTGGAGAAAGGGAGAGTATAGTGATAAGATCTAAAGAAGGGGAGAGAATAAGATAGAGGAAGGCGAGAGAAATATGAATTGGTGGTTATAGAAATGATGGTAGTCGATGGTTGTGGGTAAGGGGTGGATATGGTGGTTTCAGTGGCTATAGGTTTAGGGGGATGGTAGTTCTGGTATTGTGATTGTAGGTTGGGGTAGAGATGGTGGTTGTTATTGTAAAGATGGTGGTAATAATAGTTGCTGGGATGGGTAGAACTGGTGAAAGATGGAAAAAGTACTATTGGTTTATTATTTTTTTATTTTTAAATAATGATAGAGATGAATTTTATTTTAAAAAATAAATTTTTAATTTATTATTTTGTTTTTATTTAACATTATTGATTAATAGTTTTAAAAATTAATTAATGAATACATTTATTACATGGAAATAATTTATGCGGCGTGGATATGATGTGTAATTATTTTAGAGCAAGTGAGATACACATATGGTTGGCGGGTTTAAAATCTTGTGGTTTGATGGGTTAAGGGGTCAACATGACAAAGGACTAAGCAGAGATGTCCACTTTACAAACTCGGACAAGTATAAGAGTTTAGTAGACCATTTGCCAAAGAAAAAAGACAACTAAACTACCTAAAATTTATTTAATACTAAAAAAATGACACTAACAAAGATAGAAGAAATCAAAAGAAGCCACGAGCCACTATAGCTATCTTTAAATAATAAAATCCCAAAATCATCACATGAAAGGGTCTAAATTAATGTCCTGGAATGACTAGCTCAGTGCCCCAACATAAAAGTTTAGAAGAAACAAGCGTGAGTACATGAAACATGTAGACTCAACAGAACATAGACCGATCCTAATTCAAAGTGATGGCATGAACCACCCAACTCTCAATCATACAATATACGCACCTATAAATGTAAATACCACACCTAGACTAGAAGATAATATTACAACAACAAGAGTATGATTTAACTCCCCAACACTACTCTATCTAAATAATCTAAATTACTCATGAGTTAATCAACGATCATATGAAATATTGCTTAAGGACCACACAAAGGTATAAATGAATGAAATGCATATAATGTGCACACTCCCACTGCTTTGTATAGATCGTTGATATACATGATAGGCATGCCACTTCATTCCACATAATATTATGCATGTTTGCTTACATGTATATATATACATATATATAACATTTGATGAGCATGTATGCAATCTGACTCTAATGATATGCAATGTATAATGTGCAAGAGTGTCACTATAATCCCTAAATAATAAGTACAATATCAAGCAAACAAATTTTTATCATAAGTCAATTAAACTTCCAGTTTAGTTTCATTTCTTTCAAATTTCTACAATCGGTATAGACTTATTTATAATACTTAATGAAAAATCTCACAACACTCACAAGTGGATTAAAATCATTAACTAGCATGCTCAATAATTTACTTTCAAATGAAATACATAACAATAATGCTATAAAAAGGGAAAATATTTCAACAAGTTAATTAATTGATTTTAGCCATTCAAACAACATAGGTGATATAGGGTCTTTGAAAAATAAAGTTTAAAACATTATCAACGATGTTTTTCATTAGATCAAGGCTACGACCTCGCAATTAAAATCTTAACCGACCTGGTCCGTCATAATTGTATTGATCCAATTGCATTTTCATTGAACAAAATGAAACCATGACCAACCCACCATAAGTCTTCCTTTGCGGTCGTAATTGAGCTCATGAAATTACTATGTAGGAAGAGGCCATTCTTCATGTTCATAAAAAGGGTGTCATGAATGCGAAGAAAGTGTCATTCTTCACCACCAACTACAATATGACAGCATAACTAACAAGTCAAAAATCAATTAATGGATGCTCAAAATATGTTCAGAACCCCATGAACACAATAAAATTATGCTACTAGACTAAAATTGATATTATAGACTCAACAAAATCTTTGAATTTATCAACAGAAGTCATTATCAATGGATGTCGACCAAAGTTAATTCTAGGCCAAATATTCAACTTTACCAGCTACTCAAAATATATTTGAAAGCCTCAAAATCTGAACCAACAATCTTACTAATCCAAAATAACATTTTAGAGCTAGTGGAACTAACAAAATTCTCATATGATGTCTAAATCTCCAAATATTGATCAAATTCAACCCTATGAACTCCAAAATTTTTCAAAACTAAAAACATAAATAAAACATAACCAATCGCCTCAGGAATCATTCCACTCACTCTCTTAAGCCATAAATATCAGAATACAACTTCACAGAGGGGTATAATAGTCAAAATTTATAAAGATCCAAAATTTTCTATATGATTTGTTACATAAAACTTCCTCTTTCACTAATGGTTACTCTAAAAAGGAGAAGTGAGCTAATTTTATCCATTAAAAATTTAAAATAAGATAAATTTTGCTCCATTTAAATATTAGGACAAGTGTTCTTGATGGTAAAGATTTAAGCGAAAACTGATATTGGATATTATGAGACAGTTTTAAATGAGAATTTTTATACAATGTCAACTTTGTATTTATATAAAGTTTAATTACCTTCATTAGTTTTTTAAAGAATTATTTGTTCTAATGTTTGATCTGCCAAAATACAACTTCTTTAAGAAGCATAAGAGGTTGTTGTTAAATAAATAACTCAATAAATGTTGGGGTCAAATCCTTCAGAGAATATAGTGATAACAAAGTCATATGAGATATAAGTGACTATTAGTCATTAATTTCCATGAAATAGGGTGTATTCTAGTATATTAATTTGACTCAGTGTCTAATTTAATTTAAGTAATGAACAATCAAATAATGAAATGATAATCAATAGAGAGTAGAAATTAGGATTGTGTTCACCATGACTCTTTGTTATTGTCGGGCTAATATCTACAATGAATTTGCTTCAATACAACTCAATGTTGGGAAATAGAACTCAAATATTTTACTAAGCGTTTCTTATCCCTATTAGGTAAATACTCAATTCTTTAGAACTTAAAGTGATGGAAATCATAAACTCAATTTAAACCCCCAAGTTGATTAATCTCGCTAGGGCATTACTCAACAGATGGAGGCTAGAAATTATGATTCCTGGTTGTTAACTCTTTTCATGAATTTAATTTCTTATTTCAAGCAAGTTAAACCTAAGGCTTATTCTAATATTTGAAACAACTAGAAATATGTAAAGACATAGAAAATAACAATACATTCACATGCATAAATGAATTCATACAAACATTAGCCCTAAATTAATTATCAAGCAATGAATTCCACAATCCTAGTCATTGGGTTTTTAGCCATTTATATAGATTAAGAAGATGAGAGCATTATATTTCATAACTAAAAGATGGAGTCTTACAATGATGAAATTCAAGCCTTTAATTCTTGCCGAAAATAAAAAGTAGTGTTTCAAACACTAAAATATGTTTCTCCAAAGGAAACCAAACCTAAAAATATTCTAAGTGTCAAAAGATCCCTACTCTAAATCCTACACTAGTTATTTATCGACTCCTAGAAATTAGAAATTTGAATCTTAAATAAGATCATCGCCTCTGTCTTGACTTTTTGCCTAATGATTCATCGAGATTGTGATGGTTCATCATATTAAACAGTCATATGTATTCAAAATGGTATGGGTTCTACTTAGGCATGAAGCCTGGGGTGATGGCTTACCACAGAGCTAATGGTTCATTAGTTGAGCAGTTGCCTAGATTTATTTGATCATTAATTCTACTTAGGCCTGATATATAGGTCATGGATCGCCAAGGCCTTAACGGATCTTCAGTTGAGCTGTCAAATAGATTTATTGGATCAATGATTCTACTTGGGCCTAACAATTTGTATGACAACTTGCCAAGGTCTTGATGGTTTATCAGTTGACTGTGACCCAATATTTTCAGCACAAGTTCACTCTTTTTTCCGTAGGTTAATTACATGAAATTAGACACGACATCAAAACAAACAATGGTTACTTAAAAAAATATGATTTTTCTTGGTTAAAAGTATGGAATATGCTTTCGATAAAAGGCACAACAACACCCACAACTTTGAATGTCCACTTGTGTTCAAGCAACTAAATAAAATAATACTATACAAATGCTATAACACAAGACAACTGATCCAAAAGGAGCAATAAGTTTACAATTTTTAGTTTTTTCCAACATTCACCCCATTTTTATTATTTTTAAATTAAGCACATATTAGTTACCAAACATGTCAACAATTTTAGATCAAAGCATGTCATTACGATATCAGTAAATAATTTTTATGCACAATAATCATTATCCAAATATTTGGTACGCATAGTGCCTTTATAGTGCCTGGTGTGCAGTGGAGACATGGCATATTCGATGCATAAAACAAGGAATTTATGCATAGACTGTAGGTATTTTGGTTGATATGATGTGGTTTTGTGTGTGTTGTAGGTGAAACAGGTTAACATTGGTCTTTGAATTAAAAATGAAAGAATAAACGCTAAAAATAGAAAAGACTGACCATCTTACGAGGCTATCATATGACTTGTTAAGTCATCATATAAATCTTAGCCTTAATCATAACCAAATTAATAGCAAAGGTCAAGGTGGAGAAGCTAAGTAATGAGTGACTACGACTAGTGACTACACATCATATGATGTGTCTACGAGTTATGAGGAGCAATCATAACAAGACCAGCGTTCAAAGCCCTAAAAACTTAAGGCTCAAGTGATGACGAGTAAAGACCATAAGTCGTAAGGACTACATACAACTTGTGGTAAGGAATTATAAGGACAATAGAAGCTTGAAGCCTTGAAGATCAGTTACAGAAAGGTACACAACTGGTAATGTATAACTCGTATAAAGACCTTACGACTGGACTACTTGTGTCATAACAAGTGTCGACATAGTTTTCCTATTCCTTTTTTATTAGGATTTCTTTATTATTTTTATAAATATCTTAGGGTTATTCCTTTATTAGGTTATTCATTTTTATATTATTTCTGATACCTTTAGCATAATTTGATCATTGAGATTTTGTTCTTGAGATTTTGGGTTTTTATTTAATTGAAGAGTTTGGATTTTCTCTCTTTCATTATTATGAAATTAATTACATGTGTTTTGTATTGATAATCATGGGTTGTTGCATCGACATAAGCAAATAATTTCATTGACTAGGGCTGTGAGAACCTTAGTAGATTAGCTACATAAGGGAAGTAGAATATTCATCTATTCAACTATCATTGAATGTATTGTACTGTTCTTCATATTTATTGCACTCAAGCTGTAGAGGCTTGGGTATTGCCTATATTCGATACATTCTCACAAGGGATTTTAAGATTGGGAAAAAGAGAGTACAATAGTGATCTGAGGCTACTAACCCTAGTCTAATCAACTTAAGACTCAAAAGGTAAGAGTTGTACTAAGGTTAAAAACAAGTGACAACAAGGCACCACATTGAGACTCACAAGGTAAAGGGTGAAGTCTATCAATACATTCACAAGATAATTAATAGTACATAACTTGTCAACTTGTCATAAGAGATTATTACATAGTTATGAAACCAGGGAGAACATAGTCCTAGTGTTCATCTTCTATTATTTATAAATTCAACCATTTAAGTTTTGTTACTATTTATTTTTTATTATAAATTCCCCCCATTTACTTTTCAGTGTTACTCATATATTTTGTTAACTATTCAATGTTTTCCCTATGGGTTTTACCCAAACCTCGTTTGGGTTACTGTTTTGACATCAACTGCAACATACTTCTTTGGAGTTTAGTTTTGGGAGGCATCAAATTTTGGCATTGTTGTCGGGGGAGATGGTGTGTATTGTTGATTAAAGTTGGTTAAGTTAATAGGTTTTATTTTCTGTTCTTAATTTGGTATACGCCGTTGTATTCCAAGCACTAGGAGCTAAGGCAATACCTTTATCTTATTAGATATAGAGTCTGAAAGAATCCTTCAAACACTAAGGAGGATGGCAGAAAGAGTATGAGATATTCCACCTGAAAAGTTTTGGGATGAACACAATATAGTACCCCTCGTGTTTTAAGTGATCAACAGAATTTTGCTGATAGAAAAATGGATTATTTATTAGAGAAAGAAGCCGAAGAGGCCTAATTATCTTAAGATGCTAGGGTAGCTTAGCAGGTAGAACTAGCTAGGCCAAACACGTGGTCGAGCATCGAGATGTATTTCAAAGAGGCAGAGCTCCAATGATCCCTGTATCAACATCTACAACCATATGATGAAGATGAGGACATATTATATGTTGAGCCTACTGAGACATGAGCCATCACTCATCTTGCTCTACCCCTCAATGTTACATTTTAAATTACTAGTGTAATGATCCAATTTCTTAACTTAAAGGGTGTGTTTCTTGGATCAGTGAAAGATGATAAAAACATGCATCTTACTAATATTACTGGGATTTGTATGTCATATACTATTTGGAGATGACCCAGGAAGCTTTGAGATTGAATTTTTTCCTATTTTTGCTTACTGGAGAAGCATCACTATGGTTAGGGAAACTTTTAAAAGGTTTAATCACTACTTGGCATGAGTTCTGTAGACAATTTTGGAAAAGGTTCTTCCTTCCTACTTGGAATCTGTAGCTGAAAGATAAAATTAACAATTTTAGATAGTTACCTAAAGAATCTATGTATGAGGCGTGGTTTAGGTTTAAAAAGAAGATAAGAATGGTACCTAATCACGGAATCACAGGTTCTAATTTTTTGGAAATCTTCTATAGATCCTGAATGTCAGTTACTAGAGAAATAGCAGATATGATTTTTGGAGATGAATTCATGCATCTTCAGTTGGATATTGTGCAAGATATGCTAGATGATATTTTAGTGACTAATTGAGGTTGGCACACTAGAGATTCTATGAGTGGTACGAGTACATATGATATTAGAGCATCTTCTGATTATGAAGTTGGAAGAACAAGAGGTTTCCCAGCTTCAGATAGACATTGGGCTTCTTACAAAACAAATTGTAATAAGGAATGTTGAGAAAGTGAATGCAGTATGGGCATAAGGTTATACTTCTTGAACTTACGAGACCAAGTTCGAAGAGGAAGCGGAGTATCTTGATTGTCAGTTGGCCCAATTCTAAGCCCAAGTGCAAGGAAATCAATTTCAGAACTATTAATATGATAGTTACTGAGATAGGAGCAGAGATCGAGATGTTGATTTGAGATGAAAGGATGACTAAAAAGATAAGAGTGATAGATACGACCCTCTAGGTAGCTAAGACAATAAGTATAGAATGGTGGCAATGTTGTCGAAATTAGTCAAAGGCCAAGAAAGTCAAGAGAGTTATCTTAAGGAAATTAATATTGAACTATCAGGGTTAAATCAAAAGGTTGAGTCACATGCTCCTGTAATTATAATGCCTCGAGTCTGGCACCCCAAATGCTCACAGTGCTAACAATCTCGAGGGACAACTAGCTAACCCATAACTAATATTTGTAATTGAGCACTAAATAATAGTAATATTGTAATAACAATATAATAGAAATAAATGCAGAAATCTGCCATAAGGTTCAAAACTGAAACAAAACTAATAATGTGGTATAACAATGCCAAAATTGAAATAATTATCTGAACATTCTATAGTCTGAACATATAGTCTAAAAGCCTCTAAACTATCTGAATAAAGAGTTGATGGGACATATCCCCAACTAACGCCATCTAGTGAAAACTGTACTGAAATAATGAAATAATTATGGTATACTCGAATGATAAGGACTCACTGCAATCTACTGCTGTTGTCTAAATCTAAATTGCTAAGGATGCTCTGGAGCTCGTACATTTGAGCCTATGATATAAAATACCATATCACAAAACAAAGTATGTGTCAGTATGTGTGAATGTACTGGTATGCAAAGTAAGGTAAGGCTGAACTATATCAAACTGAATATCATGAGAATAACTGAATGAGAACACTTGTATGACTATATAGACTGTAACTGAAATCATGAGAATTCTGAACATTGAGTTTTACTAATAACATGGATTATTGATAATAGATATAACTAATACTGGGTGACTGTATCTAACGGTCTTAATTCTAATAGAACTAGCTGAGTTTCGTACTGAATTGATTAACTGTATTTGACAGTCCTAAAATTTGTAGAACTATTTGAGTTTTATTACTAAGACTGAGACTGTAGGAGTTTTTCATCTAACTAACATACCCCAAATAAGATATTATAACTTATTTGGGGTCCAATCTGTAACCCCAATTAGAAGGGTGTCAATACTATGACACTGGTAAGGATAAGCTATGATGACCCTAATTTGACAGTGTCCCCAAAGGAGAACGGTGGGACCCTTATCTAGTAGTGTTAGTCCACCTCATCAACCCTCAAATGTCAGTGTTGATGTCTCAACCTATGCTGACTACATAGTTCTGGAATGCAAGGATTTCTTATAAGGGTCACACCCTCTACTATTAGTGTGTGCCCTCATCCTTAGGTTCACTAGGCGCTGAATCCTACTCCCGACTTAATAGACACAGAACTGATTATACTGAGATGAACTATACTAAGTTCACTGATTTCATTGGACTGACGAAATATTACTGAAGATTATTAACTGACTGAGTTCATGAGATTACTTCATTTTCCTGAGTCATGTACTTACTGAATTTTACTGAGTTCTGAAACTGACTGAGAATACTAATGATCATGGTGTGACTGAGATTATATTTAAACTGACACTGGCTCTAGGCACACAACTAAATTTTTAGGTATTAAATAACCTCAGGACTCGATAGCATGAAAATAAATAGGATATGACATTTCTTGTGCCCATAACAATTGTTAACAATTCATAATACAACCATTGATGGATTTCATGATGCACTTGTTACTCATAGTATTGTACATGGATAGGAATACATCCCGGCATATCATATGTTCAAAAATCTAGACTCATGAACTCTACATAAATTTATCACAAAACATAACATTAGAATGGGAGTCATTTTGAATATGTAGTTATGGCCTAAGTTCATTATGTAGATCACTAAGGGTTCATAAAACATAATTCTACTCACACTTCTACATCATGGCTACATTAATCAATCCAATTTCATGAAATTCAATCTATATGCTAACAGAATATCATGAAAACAAACTAAAGAATCCAACTTGGGAATCATACAACACATCAACGTGATCATAATCCATCTACAACATGAATATCAAAATTTATAATTTAAAAAGAATATTCTTGGAATTTAAGGATGAAACAAATCCTTGGATGAATACTTTACATATCTTAGAAAGTAAATCCTTTAGGGTTCTTGCAGGAATTCTTGAGCCTTGTTCTTGAATTTTGAAACTAGGGTTTCTTTCTTTTAAGAGAGAAAGATGAATTTTTGGGAAACTTGCATGAATAGTGAAATATTTAGGTTATTTAGGGATCAGTTTCGTGGTTGAGGCTGACCTGGTTCATGGGAAAATGACCTATTTACCCTTAAAGACACGGTCATTTAATGACTGAAAATTGGGCATTGATGCGATTGGCGACGTGGCGCATCGATGACATCGATGTGATACCCAACACATCATGCCATTATTGCACTAAGCCTCAGTAGTTTTAACTATTTTAACGTGCAACAATGTTAACCAATGCGATAGGCGATGCGGCGTGCTAAGATTCCGTTGGTCCATTGCTTTGAGACACCAAACATGATCTAAACGAGTTCCAAAAAATCCAAAACTTATCCACAAACACCTAATGACCTTCCTAATAATGAATCAACAAAAATAAAAACTATTAAAGGACATTAAGGTTGCAAAATGAGATTTCCAACCTTTGAAGGCCAAAAATAAACTAAGTCTGGAAACTTAGTTAGGATTTTCTACATTTGGGACCCCTTGACAAGCTTAAAGGACTGGATTAAGCTTACGAATTTTGTGGGGTCTTACAATATCTTCCCCTTGGGAATATTTGTCCTCGAATATGACTGGCTGGGATGTGAGAAATGATAAGCTGAAGTACATACTGAACATAAACAACTGAAATTTGACTACATAACTGATATTATTGAGATTCATATTGAGCATGCATATTTGATGCATAATTTTATGACTGAGCTGATAACTGAAAGCGTGACTGAGAGTAATGATAAGCTGATCATGCATATCTGATGCGTGAATAAATGACTGAATTGACTCATGAACATGCGATTGAACATGTATTGATAAAATACTAAGTTTGTAATGAAAACTGAGCATAGAGATGAATACCAAGTTTTAAACTAAAATTTAAACATGAAACTGAATAAGCTTAAGGAAAGCTATTACCTTTGGCTGAGTCTGAGTTTACGGAGAAAAGGTAAGGATACTTGGTCTGTATATTTGCTTTTACTTCCTAAGTAGCTCCTTCAACGGACTGATTCCGCCAAAGAACTTTGAGTAGAGGGACTTCTTTGTTCCTCAGTCTACGAGTCTGATAGCCAAGAATTTTGACTGAAAGTTCCTCATATGGGAGACTTTTTTGAATATCTATGCCCTCAATAGGGACTACGACTACTAGGTCACCTATGCACTTCATAAGTAAGGAGACATAAAAGACTGGATGAACTAAATATAAAACTGAAGGCAATTCGAGCTCATAAGATACCTTGCCAAAACGACTGAGAATTTTGAAGGAACCGACATATCGAGGACTAAGTTTTATTTCTTGATGAATCTCTTCACTCCCTTCATGGGAGAGATTTTCAAGTATATATAATCACCAATCTTGAACTTGCGATCCTTTCTATGAACATCTACGTATGATTTCTATCGGCTTTGAGCTGTCTAGAGCCTCTCTATAATTAACTAAACTTTCTATAAGGTATCGAAGACCAAGTCAAGAGGCCTCACCCACTTTGAACCAATCGACTGGAGATCTGCATCTCCTACCGTAGAGAGCTTCGAATGAAGCCATTTGGATACTGGAATGATAGCTATTGTTGTATGCAAACTTAATCAAATGCAAGTGGTCATCCAAACTACCTTTGAAATCAATTGCACACACCCTTAGAATATCTTCCAAGGTCTGAATGGTCCTTTATGCTTGACCATCTGCTTGAGGATAGATAGCTGTACTGAGATAAACTCAGGTACTAAGACCCTTTTAGAATGTTTTCCAAAAATGAGAGGTGAACTGGGTACATCTATCTAAAATAATAGACAACAGAACACCATGTAATTTTATAAACTCCCTGATATATAGTTTGGAATAATCCTCGGCTTAATAAAAGGTATGAATTGGAAGGAAATGATTTCACTTAGTCATTCTGCCAATAATGACCCAAACTGAATCATGCTGATGACAAGTATGAGGTAAACCCATCATGAAGTCCATGTTTACTTCTTCCCACTTCCAAGTAGGAATACTAAACTCCTGCATGGACCCACTAGGCTTCTGATGCTCAAGCTTAACTGATGACATATAGAGCAGTTAGCGAAAAATTTGGCAATATCTCATTTCATCCCACTTCACCAATAGATCTCCTTCAAATCACGGTACATCTTAGTGGCCTTTGGATGAATTGAGTAACGCGCACCATACGCTTCTGTAATAATTTACTGCCTTAAGTCATCTACACCTGGCACACAAAGACGACCTTGACTATGTAAAACACTATCTCCCCCTTAGGAGAAAACCTCTACTTTCTGATCTCTGACTAATTCTTTCAACTTGACTAGACTGGGATCTCTATCTTGTTTTTCCATAATTTCAAAAACTAGGGATGATCCAGAACTATTCTAAACCCATATACTACCTTCTTCTGAGTCATCTAAGAGGACACCTAGTCTGGCATGCTGATGAACTTCCTAAGCTAATTTTTTCTTACTGTCCTCCACATAAGAAACACTACCCCTAGACAATCTACTGAGAGCATTAACCACTATATTGGCCTTGCCTAGATGATAAAGGACACTCATATAATAATCTTTCAAAAGATCTAACCACCTTCTTTAATAGTGGTTAAGATATTTTTTAGAGAATACGTACTAAAGGATTTTGTGATCTGTGAGAACATCTACATGCACCTCATATAAGTAATACCTCTAGATATTTAAGGCAAAAACTATGGCTACTAACTTAAGATCATGAGTTGGATAATTCTTCTCATGGGGTTTAAGCTGCCTGGAGGCATAGGATATAACCTTACCATGCTATATGACGATATAACCCAAACCTACTTTAGATGCATCACATTACACTATGAACCCATATGAACCGTCTGGAAGAGCCAAAACTGAAGCTGAGGTGAGTAGAGTCTTCAACTCCTGAAAACTCTTCTTACAAGGATCTGACCACTGAAACTTGACTTTATTCTTAGTCAATATACAATAGAAAAAAATCCCTCAACAAACCATCTGTAATAGAAAACCAAACCTAAGAAACTCTTGATATCTAATGGAGAGACAGGGCAAGGCTAGTTTCTTACACCATCATTCTTTTGAGGATCAACTCTAATACCATTACTGGAAATGATATGACCAAAGAATGCTAATGACCTTAGCCAAAATTCACACTTAATGAATTTGGCAAACAATTGATGATTCCTGAGAGTATACAATACTACTCTGAGATGGTGTGCATAATCATGCTTACTATGGGAATAGACAAGAATGTCATCTAGAAAGACTATGACAAACATGTCCAAGTACTGCTTGAACACATGGTTCATCAAGTACATGAAGACAGTTGGTAATTGGTAAGACCAAAGGACATAACTAAGAATTCAAAGTGGCCATACCGAGTTTGGAAGGATATTTTTGGAATGTCACATTCTCTGACTCTGAGCTAATGATAGCCTGATCTGAATTTTATATTAGAGAAATAACTGGCACCCTAGAGTTGGTCAAATAAGTCATCAATTTTGGGAAGTGGACACTTATTCTTGACTGTGACTTTATTGAGATGATGGTAGTCTATGCACATTCTGAGAGAACAATCTTTCTTTCACATAAATAGAACTGTTGCACCTCACGGGGACATACTGGGTCTGATGAACCCCTTGTCTATGATATCCTTCAACTGCTCTTTTAATTCTCAGAGTTTTGCTAGTGCCATTCTACATGGCGAAATAGATATAGGATGAGTATCTTGAAGAAGGTCGATGCCAAAGTTTATTTCCCTTTCAGAAGGAATTCATGGAAGATTTTTTGGAAAGACACTTGAATATTTATTCACTACTGGGACTTAGTCAAGACTGGGAGTTTTAGAACTATAGTCGTTAACTTGAACAAGATGATAGACATATCTCTTAGATATGATTTTCCTTGCCTATTCGTAGGAAACATGCTGACCCCTGAAGGCTGAAATACTACCCCTACAGTCTAAGACGGATTTATTTGGAAACTGAAATTGGATAATTCTATTTTTGCAGTCGAATGTGGCTTAACAGGAATGAAGCCAATCCATGCCGAGAATGACATTAAAATCAGTCATCTCTAATTTGACTAAGTCTGTTGAAGTCGCTTTCTGATATATCATAATGGGACAATTCCTATATACCCATCGGGCAATGATAGTTTTACCTACTGGGGTAGAGACTGAGAAGGGCTCTACTAAATTTATGGGACTGATTCTAAAATCTACTTCTATATAAAGAGTAACAAAAGACAAAGAATCTCCTAGATCTAGCAAAGCATAAACATGTGTATAAAAGATTTGTAACGTACCAGTGACCACATCAAGAGAATTTTCTTGATCTTTTTGGGACTAAAGAGCATATATTCTATTTGGGTGTTGCCCACTGGTGGTTCTGGAAGTGGCACCCTACTGGTTTGGGCGATCGAACTAAGTTGAGAAATGGTTATGCTGACCCTAAAAACCTGACTGGGGACAATCTCTGACTCTGTGGCCTAGATTTCTACATCCATAACAAATATCGCTGTCAGCTCTACAAATATGCTGATGGTTCATTCCACAAGTCTGACAAAGAGGATGAGTGCAGGCACTTCTAACACTACTTTGAGACTTAGAGCCAGGCGCTCTATCTTTGTTACCATTCCTAAACTTAAGAACTGGAGCACTGGCTGAGAAAGGAGCTAGAACGGATGACTTAGGGCAAAACTGAGAACGATTTCCACCTTTTGACTTAGTCTGACTTAAATTAAAGCTATCTATTCTAGCCCTCTTATTCTGTTATTCCCTCTCATTAACCTTCTGCTCCTCTATCTATTGAGAATGGATCATAAGCCTAGCTAGGTCCATCTCACCAATAAAGATGGTGGTCCTTCACTCCTTGACCACACTATCATTCACCCTAAAAACAAACTTACTCATCTTAGCCCTGCTTTCTACCACCGTACGAGGAACATACCTAGCTAATTTAGTAAACTTAAAAGAATACTCTTTCACTATTATATTACCCTACCTAAGGTTGATAAACTCTAACACCTTAGCTTCTGTTAGCTCTAGGGGAAAGAATTTATCAAAGAAGGCAGTGGCAAACTCCTCCCACTCAACTGACCCTGCATCTTTGGTGCTCTCTACCTTCTACTGTTTGAACCATGTGTGAGCCACATCCTACAACTGATATGCAACTATCTCAACACCATTACTAGAATTAAGCCCCATGATATCTACAAACTTCTGAACCTGATCAACAAATTCCTGAGGGTTCTCATCTGACTTAGACCTAAAAAAGGATTGATGATTCATTTGGAAATAGTTTCAAATCCTAGCTACAACAGTTCTTGACACTGGGTTGGACAAAATAGCAGTTGGACATTCATTCTGGGCAGCAATTGAATTAGCAAGAGTAGTGAAGTAAATGGAGCTCTGAACTCTGAACTCTGCATGAGAAACATATTTGTCCAGGAGATCTGCCTGAATGGGATGAAGGGCTGACCAATTTCTATTTCGCCTTTCACTAGTCCTTTTAGGAGGCATGTTCTTTAAACAAAAGGAAAAAATGTATTAGACCAAGAGTTAAATTTGAGCCCATGCTCACTTGCACGACATGAGTACTAAAAGAAGGGAAACTATTCCTAAAACATCCCATAGACTCCTATACATAAATGTGGTGCGCTACACACCCATGCATAAGACTCTACTAGATATGAATTTCAGACTTTCTAGGGCTCTACTAAACCTATCTCTGAAACCAAGTTGGTAACGCCCCGAGTCTGGCACCCCGAACGCTACACAATGCTAACAATCCTGGGGGACCAATAGCTAACCCATGAATGATATCTGTAACTAAGCATTGAATAATAGTAATATTGTAATATAAATGAAATAAATGTGGAAATCTACCATAAGGTTCAAAACTGAAACATAACTGATAATGCGGTATAATAATACCAAACCTGAAATAACTGTCTGAACATACTATAGTCTGAACATCTATTTTGAAAGCCTCTAAACTGTCTGAATAAGAAGTTGATGGGACATATCCCCAACTAACTCCGTCTAGTAAAAAATAAACTAAATTATTAAAATAATCACGGTATCCTCGAATGATGAGGACTCACTGTAATCTACTGTTGCTGGCTGAATCTGAAATCCTAAGGATGCTCTAGAGTCATACGTCTAAACTTATGGTATAAAACACTATAGTGCAAAAAAAGCATGCATTAGTACATGTGAATATACTGGTATGGAAAGTGAGGTAAGGCTGAATGCAAGGGTTCATATGCATGAACTATATCTGACTAAATATAATGAGAATAACATAATGTGAACACTTTTATGACTATATAAATTGTGACTAAAATCATGAGAATTCTGAATAGTGAGTTTTCTGATATCATGGATTACTGATAACTGATATAACTGATACTAGGTTACTATATCTGACAGTCCTGATTCGGATGGAACTAGCTGAGTTTCGTACTGAACTGAGTACTTATATCTGACAAACCTAAAGTTTGTAAAACTATTTGAGTTATATTACTGAGACTGTGACTGTGATTGTTAAAGGTAGTCATCTAACTGATATGCCCCTAATAAGATATTATAACTGTATTGGGGTTCAATCTATAACCCTAATTGGAAGGGTGTCAATATCGCACCACTTTTAAGGATAATCTGTGAGTGAGCCTCATCTGATAGTATCCCCAAAGAAGAATGGTGGCACCCTCATCTGGCAGTGTTAGTCCACATCATCAACCCTCAATTGTCAGTATTAATGTCTCAACCTATGTTGGCTACACAGTTTGGAATGCAAGGATTGCTTCTAAGGGTCACACCCTCTACTCTCAGTATGTGCCCTCATCCTTAGGTTCGCTCGATGCTGAATCCTACTCCCAACTGAATAGACACTGAACTGATTATACTGAGATGAACTGGACTGAGTTTACTAAGTTCTATAGACTGATGAAATATTACTAAATTCTGTTAACTGACTTCATGAGATTACTGAGCTTTCCTGAGTCATGTACTAACTAAATTCTACTAAGTTCTAAAACTGACTAAGAATACTACTGATCATGGAGTGATTGAGATTATCTTGAAACAGACACTGGCACTAGGAACACAACTAAATTTTTGGGTATTGAATACCCCCTGGACTCGATAGCATGAAAATAAATAGGATATGATACTTCTTGGGCCCATAACGATTGTTAACAATTCATAATACAAGTATTGATGGATTTCATGATTCATTTGTTACTCACAACCTTGTACATGAATAGGAATACTTCCCAGCATATCATAAGTGCACAAATTTAGTCTCCTAAACACTCTATAAATTTATCACAAAACATAACATTAGCATGGGAGTCATTTTGAACATATAGTTATAGCCTAAGTTTATCACGTAGATCACTAAGGGTTCATAAAACATAATTCTACTAACTTAGGCATTTTATTATACACATGGAATGCATTTACTTAGGCTTAGACAGTGATAACACTCAACTTACACATTAATTTAGTGCAAGGCGGTCGTCGTTAATATATTTACCTAATTTTGGAGTTGGGATCGAATCTACAGGGAATAATATGAGTGGCGATTTAACTAATCTGAAACTACAACTATAAGTTGAATTCAAAAAAATGATACAAAAAGATAAAATGGGGGTTTTCAATGATCAAACAAATGTTAAGGTTGTAACTTGCTTCAGAACTCAAAGCCAAAATTTCAATAGTTCAAATCAATGATAAAGAAAAACTAGGGTTGTGATCACTATGATTACTAATCCTCATTAAATAATAACTGTAGCTTTTGGTTCTCATGACTTGCAGGAAACACTAGACTATCAGTTTCGAGAGTCCATCTAAGTGTTTCTCAACCTACCTAGATGTTGAACTCCCTAATTCTCTCAAACTTAGGGAAACATTCTATTCATACTGATTTATCTCAAGTTGATCAATCTTGTTACAACATTAATCACTAGATGGGAGCTTAACCTTCCCAAATCCTCATTGATAATTCTCTACCTTTAGTTTATTTCTCAATTCAAAGCAAATTAAATTCTAAGTTAAGAACCCCCAAGGAGAGATAAACTAGCCTTTTGAATGAGTTCCAGCTATTTTAATATGATTCGCCCCCTTCTTTGTCAGAAAACCCTAACATATGCTTTAAATACTTCAGCCTAATTATGGAAACAAAATCATAGATCATAGTATGTTCTCGGACAGGCGATAACGTATGTGACATCTTATCCGGAATCGAATGACTTATCAGGAATGTCATAAGCTCCTTTTCACTTTTGACAATCTCTGCCTTAGGTTGATGATGAGACATGATGACTTATCAGACATGTGATGAATTATAAGAATTGTCATCTCTTCTTCACTTCAAATCCCATTCCTTACCTAAGCCTAACATCGAGCCTGATGGCTTGTCACATTTCAGATGACCTATCACAGATATCGTCTCAAATTCCAGCTAAAGTCCATTCACTGTCTCAGCTTGACGATAAGTCAAATAACTTATTAGGGAGTTGAAGACTTATCAGACAAGTCATCAACTACACTTCCCTTCTTATTTTGTTCAAAATTTAACTCTTTTATCTGAGTTGTTGTTGGTTTTCTTTCATCTTGACTTTTCCTGCAATAATAAAAAGAAAATAACAAAAAATTACAAACGTTGCTTAAGACTTTGCAATTATACTCAGTTAAATACGTCAAATGTGTTAGCATCTGCTCACATATCAATACTCTCAACTTAAAACAATTGCTTGTCCTCAAGCAACTAAAACACAACCAAGAGGATACAAAGTACATTCAAAAGTACATTCGGCAGTCAACCATCCATATTATATCAAAACATCTTCACCATCTCCAACGTCAATTAATTTAAAAACAAAAACTGTTGATATTATTGAAGATCAACAGTGCGACACACAAAAATCAAGATACGGTATAAATTCAACAACGGTATAAATTCAAAAACAACAACTATGCATGTACCAAGATTACACTATCCAAACAGGTTAGATACTAGCAACGTAACCAGTGTGCCCTCACTACAAAGTTGTCCCACTTCACTTTTATCAAACATCACATATGTAGCCATGGGGACAGTTAAAAGATGGTCACTCTCAGAATGAATTTCCAATCAATGTATTCCAAATACCATAGGCTTGCCCTTATTTTCATTACCAAGATTTTGAAATAGGTTAGCTAGGATCACTATAGGTCTTCTCTTTAGCTTGTAATATAGGCTAGGGGATGGTATGATACTCGATGATATTTAAAATGACTAAGCCTCTTGGACACTACACTAGCTTCTGGGTCCTCGCTTATTAACCTTTTTCTATTCTTCTCTTTTCTTGATCACACATATTCAGGATGAGTGCAATCTTTTCTACAATCACTACTTCTTATTCACAACTTTTATTTTCTTGTTCTTTTCTATCGCACCCAACATTTTATTCTTTTTTTTACCCTTCATCATAATCACTTTACATCACAAAGCCCTATGATAGCCACCCTCAACTTAGGAAATTTGTCTAAGTCAAAGTGCACAATGTCCAAGGGGGACTAAGGCTAAAATAGGTTCATTATGATACAAATGGGAAGGTGATAGGTATAGTAAAAAGAATAGACATTCAGGCTCAAAATCAGAATCAAGGGATATTATTCACACATGGAAGGTCATTTAGGCTAAAAGTGGACCAATATCAACAATGACCTATGATCCTCTCCTAACCGCTATCCAACAACCAAGGCAAGACCAACCGAGAAAGTTTTGAATTTAACACATAATGGGAACTAGGTAGTATCTCATACACACATGGTGAAGAGGTACATCACAAGCTACTACCCATTTCGTTCATACAATTATTTAGCAATTGTTATCATGTCACTAGTACTAATGCCATAACAAGATGCACAGTGTTCATACATAAATACATATCACACAGTTATAAAATAGACTATTGGAGAGGTGTTTAAAAATCAACAAAAATATATTAACGGCCTACGGTACTTGTATTTTGCCTAGTCAACTATAATATTTTACAATAAATCACAATATGCCTAAATATGCCAGCTCTACTAGGAACAAGACTATGAGGAAAAGAGGCACGGCAACAAAAACCCCAAGAGGACATCAACACCCACAAGTAGCTCCACCCTTAACTTAAAATCAAGTAATGTCCCCAATGCATCAAACTAAAATAACAGAGTTAAAAACATACCTGTGGCACCATGGGTGCGAAGATCTGATGTCAATCATATAATACGAATACAAACACCAAAATACCTTGGGTTGCCTCCCAAGAAGCGCCTAATTTAGTGTCGCGGCATAACCCAACTCATCTTTTTCCTCTACTTTGAGGATATGAATTTCACCCCCAACTTAAAGTCCATCTTCTTGCCTCGCTCATGGGGGGTGGTACAAAAGTTAAGGAATCGAGTAATAGAATGTGCATGGTAAATCACTCGACCCTAAAGTGAGGTGTGTTTTTATGTTGCTGGTCTAGTGTAAAATCAAGAATATAGGATTCTTGTTCCTTATCTTCACACTCTTCTACTATTTTAAATGATTCCACTAACAAGATATCATCTAATCATAATGTAGAAAAGTGTTTCGAATGCAGCCCAACAAATCCTACTTCAAAATTTACACTATCCTCAACACCTTCACTTTTATTCACCTTCTCAATATCAGTATTAAGATCAAGATGATAATCAAGTGGCTGTGATTCTTATGTTTTCTCCACAAATTGGCTAATGTCCTCCTCATATTCTTCTTTATTTATCCATTGTACACATGGTGCAGTGGTAACTCCTTCAGCTCTGCCCACAAATATGCTTGATTCTCTAAAATTTGTTTCATCGATTTGTCTATTTTAATAGTGATAGCACATATATCTTTAGAATGATCACTTTGACCACAAGCCAAACACCAAGTTACAGTTTGTTCCCTATTTAAAATAGCATCCGCATCATATTGTGAAGGTACCGTCCATGAACTTCCATCTAAATCTTGACAGTAAGCATCATACTGTGGTCCTCCATAATAATAACAAGAATCATCATTATTCAAAAAATCATCTATCCAGGCTGACATCTCAAGAAAGGTGTGAGAAAAAATAAAAATAAAAGGAAATAAAAATTAAAAAAATAAACTAACCAAATATTTACAAGTTTGAATTCAAGAAAGTAAGATAAAATTCCAAACCAGCTCAGTATGCCAAATTGTTCCCCGACAACAGCGTCATTTTTGCTAATGCTCAACTTACTCGTCAATTTAGTGCAAGGCAGTCGTCGTCAATATATTTACCAAACTTTAGAGTCGGGGTCGAATCCACAAGGAAAAATGTAAGTGGTGATTAAACTAATTTGAAACTATAGCTATAAGTTGAATTCAAACAAATGATATGAAAAGATAAAATAGGGGTTTTTAATGATCAAACAAATCTTAAGGTTGTAACTTGATTCAGAACTCAAAGCTAAAATTTCAAGTGTTCAAATCAATGAAAAATAAAAATTAGGGTTGTGATAACTATGATTACTAATCCCCATTAAATAATAACCATACCATTGGGTATTCATGACTTGCAAAAAACACCAGATTATTAGTTTCGATAGTCCATCTAAGTGTTTCTCAACCTACCTAGATATTAAACTCCCTAATTCTCTTGAACATAGGGAAACATTCTATTCATACTAATTAATATCTAGTTGATCAATCCTATTATATCATTAATTATTAGATGGGAGCTTAACCTTTCCAAATCCTCATTGATAATTTGCTACCTTTAGTTTAGTTCTCAATTCGAACAAATCAACATAAGGCGGAATCTATTGTTTGAAGCTAATCAATAACAATCATAACAAAGGAATTATCAAGATGTCCCCACAATCACTCAAACCCAAATTAACTATTAAATCCATGGAGGAATAATCATAGATCCCACAGCCCTAGTTGTGGGTTTTAGTACCACATGAAAAATAAAGATATAGCAATTTTTTATTCATCATTCAAAGTAATTAAACTTAGAAAAGATGAAGTCTGAAGTTAATAGTCTGCCAAAATCAAGATAAAATTCCCACAACCAAATCAAAGAGTTGAAAATTTAATTCTAAGTTAAGAGCCCCCAAAGAGAGATAAACTGGCCTTTTAAATGAGTTCCAGCCATTTTAATATGATCCGCCCCCTTCTTTGTTAGAAAACCCTAACATATGCCTTAAATACTTCAGCCTCATTATGGAAAAAAATCATAGATAACAGTATTTTCTTGGACAGGCGACGACGTGTATGATGACTTATTTGGAGTCTGATGACTTATCAGGAATTTCGTCAGCTCCTTCTCACTTTTGACAATATTTGCCTTAGGTTAATGATGAGATGTGATATCTTATCAGACATGTGATGACTTATAAGAATTATCGTCGCTTCTTCCATTCAAATCCCATTCCTTGCCTAAGCCTAATGATGAGCCTGATGGATTATCAAACTTTTGACCGCCTATAACAGATGTCATCTTGAATTTTAGCTGAAGCCCATTCTTTGTCTAAGCCTGACGATGAGTCTGATAACTTATCAGGGAGTTGATGACTTATTAGATAAGTCGTCAACTATACTGCCCTTCTTATTTTTCCCAAAATTCAAATCTTTTCTCTCAGTTGTTGATGGTTTTCTTTCATCTTGACTTTTCCTGTTATAAAATAGAGAAAACAATAAAAGTGACAAAAGTTGCTTAAGAATTTGCAATTATTCTCAGTTAAAACCCTCAAATATGTTAGCATCTACTCACATATCAGGCATGAACGATAACACTTCTACATCATGACTACATTAATCAACCCAATTTCATGAAATTCAATCCACATGCTAACATAATATCATGAAAACATACTAAAGATTCCATCTTGGGAATCATACAACACATCAATGTGATCATAATCAATCCACAACATGAATATCAAAATATATAATTTAAAAATTAGATTCTTAGACTTCAAGGATGAAAGGGGTCCTTGGATGAACACTTTAGACACCTTATAATGTAAATCCTTAAGTGTTCTTGAAGGAATTCTTAAGCCTTGTTCTTGAATTTTGAAACTATGGTTTCTTGCTTTTGAGAAAAATATAAATTTTTGGGAAACTTGCATGAATAATGAAATATTTAGGTCATTTAGAGATCAATTTTGTGTTTGAGGCTGACCTGGTTCATGGGAAATGACCTATTTACCCTTAAATGTACAGTAAATGATTGAAAATTGGGCATCGACGCAATTAGCGATGTGGCACATTGATGCGATACCTGATGCGTCATTCTATGATTGTGCTAAGCCTCAGTAGTTTTAACTCTATCAACCTGCAACATTGTTAACCAACGCTATAGGCGACGCAGTGCGCCAAGATCATGTTAGTCCAATGCTTTGAGTTACCAAACATGGTCTAAACGAGTTTCGAAAAATCCAAAACATTTCTGGGAACACCTAATGACCTTCCTGATCATGAAACAACAAAAATATAAACTATTAAAGGACATTAAGGTTACAAAATAAGATGACCAACCTTTGAAGGCAAAAACTAAACTAAGTCTGGAAACTTAGCTAGGATATTCTATATCTGGGACCCCTTGAGAATCTTAAAGGACTGGATTAAGCTTAGGAATTTTGTGGGGTTTTAAAGTAATCAAACAACTAGAGAAGCAGTACAGCCAAATGTTGACCACATTGAAACAAAGGTATCCTGACACTCTTACTAGTAATACATGCCAAATATGAAGAATGATAGTCATTCCCATGCCATTACAAGTAGGATTGGTAAACACACCATGGATTCGCCCGTATCCATCATGACTAATTCAATAAATAATGATGACCATGTTGATGTTTAGAGTAGCATCAATAAAAAAAGATAAAAGGATAAGGTTGAGGAGACAGTTTTGAAGACTATCCCAACACCTCGTCTTTCTTTTCCTCAGAGATTGAAAAAAAAGTATGAAGAGAGTAAATATAAAAAGTTTTTGTCTATGTTAAAGGAGTTTTCTATTAACATTCCACTTATAGAGGCATTGGAACAAATTCCTGGCTATGCAAAGTTCATAAAGTATTTAGTCACAAAGAAATAAATAGTCAATTATGAGCCAGCTTACACCGTTCATCACTACAATGCTATTGCTACTAGATCATTGGTAGAGAATAAGAAGGATCCTGGTGCTTTCAGCATCCCTTTTATCATTAGATCTTTTAACTTCGCTCAGGAATTATTTGATCTGGGAGCTAGTATCAATCTAAAGCCACTACAGGTGTTTAAGCAGTTGGGGTTGGGAGCACCAAACCTACAACTATGAGACTTCTGAAGGTAGACTTGATAGTGAAAAGGCCAGTTGGTATTCTCTGTGATGTATTAGGGAAGGTGTCTTCTTTAATCTTTTTGTCTAATTTTGTAATACTAGATTGTGAAGTAGACTTTCATGATCTGATTATTTTAGGTAGGCTATTCCGAGCTATAAGAAGAACTTTGATTGATATGGAGTTAGGACATCTTATATTTTGACTCAATGATGACAAAGTGATTTTCAATGTATGCTAGTCCATACAAAAATAGGATAAGTTAAAGGTAGTAACTTTGATTGATGTTTTTGATAAGTAGATGGTCTTATACCATGATCTTGATGCGGTAACTAATTAGTATAATACTTTGGTGGTTGTTCTTATTTAAGAAAGCCTGGGCGCTGAAGCCTTACCTGCAGTGACTATGAACTTAGACAGTGATGGTATTAATGAATATTATGAGATGATATGTTCACTTAAGATTAATAGTTCATATAGCTTTGCACCAATGAAGCTTAATCTAGATTTGAAAAATAGAACAACTCTACCTGCTCGAGCACCTATTGAGGAACAACCAATCTTAGAGTTGAAGGCCCTCCCTTCTCATTTGCAATATGGATTTTTGGGGACAACAACACTTTACAAGTAGTCATTACAGCTGATTTAAAACATGAAGAAGTAATGGCTTTGAAATCAGTGCTATAGATATTCAACAGGGCCATTGGTTAGTCCATTGTAGATGTTATGGGTATTCCTCCTGGTCTTTTTTAATCACAAGATCCCACTTAAAGAGGATTCTATTCCAAGTATATAATATCAATGCCGGCTTAATCCCCATATGCAGGAAATGGTCAAGAAAGAGATAATCAAGTTATTAGTTACTAATGTAGTGTATCCTATTACTGATAGCAAGTTGCTCATTCTGGTATAACATGTTCTGAAGAAGGGTTTTATTACTATTGTGCCTAATGATAAAAATGAGCTAGTGCCAATAAGCCCAGTCAAAAAATTAAAAGCGTGCACGGATTACAGGAAATTGAACACCTAGACCCAAAAGGACCATTTTTCCATGCCCTTTATGGATCAAATACTTGACAAACTTGCAGTTAAAGGGTGGTATTATTTTCTAGATAGTTGTTCAGTTATAACCAAATAACTATTGGACCTGAATACCAAGAGAATACAACTTTCTCTTGTCCTTATGGGTCCTTTACATTCAAACATATGCCATTTGTGTTGTGTAATGCTCTAGCCATATTTTAGAGATGTATAATGTCAATATTCTCGGATATGGTAGAAGATACTAACAAAGTATTCATGGATGATTTTTCAGTAGTTGGTGATAGTTTTGATGACATCTTGGTTCACTTGGAAAATGCTCATCGTAGATATGAGGAATGCAACTTAGTACTAAATAGGTAAAAGTGCCATTTCATGGTTAAAAAAGGAATTGTTCTTGGGCACAAGATTTCAAAAAGGGGTATAGAGGTAGAAAAATCTAGAATTGAAGTGATCCAAAAATCACCTCCACTAATTTTTGTGAAGGGTATTAAGAGCTTTTTAGGTCATGTGGGCGATTCATCAAGGATTTTTCAAAAATTGTCAATCCTCCTTGCAAACTTCTTAAGAAAAAGGTGAAGTTCAATATTAATGAAGTATGTATGAAGGCTTTTGAATGTATAAGAGATAAGTGGATGATAACTCCTATAATTGTGTCCCCTGATTGGTACATGCTATTTGAAATCATGTGTGATGCAAGAGGAGTGGCCGTAGGTGCCATCCTAGGCTAAAGAAGAGAAAAGATCCTTCATCCAATCTATTATTCCATCAAGGCAATACACACTGCTCAAAAGAACAACACAGTTACCAAACAAGAATTATTACCATTGGTTTTGCCTTTGAGAGATTTTGGTCAATCTGATAGGGATGAAGGTAATAGTACCCACTAAACATGCAGTATTGAGATACTTGATTGTGAAAAAATATGCAAAGCCTAGATCAATTATGTGGGTTCTCTTGTTGCAAGAGTTTAATTTTTAGTTCAAGGACAAAAAAGGCAATGAGAAAGTTGAATATGGACTCAAGATTGATGATAGCTATCCAGACGAGCAGATATTGGCTGCTTCTCAAGATCTAATTCCATGGTTTACTGACTATGTAAATTATATTACAAGTGATCTTGTCCCAGAAGACCTTTTCTTCCAGAAGAGAAAGAATTTTATGAATGAGGTAAGGAATTTTTTCTTGAATGAACATTATTTATTTCAAATCTGTATGGATGGGGTTATTTATAGATGCATCCCCGAAGTTGAGAAGATGAGCATCGTTGAGGTTTGTCATCCTTCAATTGTTGGGGGTCATCATAGAGGAAATCGCACAACCCACAAGAACTTACAATGTGGGTACTACTAGCCTACATATACAAGTATACTCATGATTTTGCTTTAGCCTATGACCAATCCCAGCATCAAGGTAATATATCAAGAATCCATGAACTCCCCATGAAACCCATCACGGAGTTTGAATTGTTTGATGTATGGGGGATTGATTTCATGGACCCATTAGTGAAGTACATTCTTGTGGCGGTAGATTATGTGTCAAAAAGGGTGGAAGCAGTTTCACTTCCCAACAATGAAGGAAGAAGTGTCACAAGCTTTTTGAAGAAGTATATTTTTTCTCAATTTAGCATGCCACATGCAATTATTTATAAAAGCAGGTCATATTTCTGTAATCGCCTGTTTAAGAGTCTGCTTGAAAAGTATAGAGTAAACCATAAGGTGGAAATGCCTTGCCATATGTAAACTAGTGGATAGGTTGAGATGTCCAATAGAGAAATAAAGTCCATATTGGTTAAGACTGTCAATGCCAATAGGACTAATTGGTCGAGAAAGTTAGATGATGCATTATGGGCCTACCAAATAGCTTTCAAGACCCCCATAGGCGCTTCTCCATATCAGTTGGTATATGGAAAGGTATGTCACCGGCATGTTGAACTTTAACATAAAGAACTATGGGCATTGAAGAAGTTGAATTTTGAGTGGCAGGATGCAACTAAAGCAAGAATATGTGAGATGATTAAGTTAGGTTAATTTTGACTTTGGTCATATGAAAGTTTTTCTCTTTACAAGAAAAATATAATGCCGCATCATGGACATAAAATTAAGAAAAGAATACTAGAGCAAGGTGACCATGTATTGCTATATAACTCAAGACTTTTCTCATTTCAAGGTAAGTTGATGTCTAGGTGGTATGGTCCTTTCATTGTAGTGAGAGTGTGTCCATATTATCCCTTAGAATTGAAGGGTGAAGGTGAAGACCAATTCAAAGTGAATGGGAAAAGGGTAAAGCACTACATGGGTAACACTGAAGAAGTTAAAGTGGTTCTTGAAATAGTCCTTGGTGAAGTCTGAATACCCTAGGAAATTACATTGTGTCGCGATGTTTAATCAAGAGTTACATGGGAGGCTACCCATGAAGTAAGTAGGTAAAGTTTGAATATACTACTTAGACGTTTTGTTCCACAAAATCGTAGAAAGAGTTGTACAGGAGGTAACCCATGTTTTGTAATTAATAATTTATAGGGTAATATGTATGTTCAGTGTACAGGATTGAAGATTACATATTTTGTACTTAATAATTTATAGGGTAATATGTGTGTTCAGTGTGCAGGATTAAAAATTGCAGGAGTTAACCAAAAAATGAAGAAACAAGGTCATACCGACTCTTAAAAAATTGTAACCAAACATTACAACTCATAAGAATGAGTCATAAAGACCTGGACCTTAGATAACATTCAGGTAAGTAGTTACTGGAGTCTTTATGACTCTTAGAACCAGTCGTAACCTCTGGTAATTGTAACAACTCCAGAACACAAGTAAGTTTCCAAGTCTTTATGTAGGGATGATAAGACCCATAAGCATTGTTTATGAGTCGTATGTATGACTCGTAACCAATACTTACCAGCTCAGGGGTCACGGTTCAACCTAGCCCAAATAAGAATTTAAGTAAAAGAGGGCACCAAAATTGGGTACCCTACATCTCAAACAAGAATTTCCTCCATTGTTAATGATTTCTATGCCATAAGAACAAATAATTTACTCAAAAAAAAAACATCAATAAATCAAGTGGTTCATCCAAAATTTCAAAAGTTCATTAAAGATTTGGACCAAAAAAGTGTTGAACTTAAGATATCCAAACCTCAAAAGAACAAAGTAAGTTCTTATGCTTAAATGATTTATGCATCAAGTTAAATACAAGAAATGGTTTGAGGTTTAGGATTTCATAAGTTAAATATATGTGTAGATGAGGAATAGTTATAAAATGAGGGGTGGTAATGAAGTATGTTAATGTTATAAAATGTGGGGATTGAATATTCTAACAACTAGTAACAACAAGAAACGATTCTTCACAAAATTCATAACCACTAATAACAAGGAGGATTAGAAGAGTATGGGGTCTGGTAATGTTATGACTCACCTTAACAAGTTGTAATCAATCCCTATGACTCATAAATAGGGGTCATAATGACTGGGTAGGTTGGAATAATTGTGATTTGTTTTTGATATACTTACAAATATTTGTAATGAGTCATAAACTATTCTTACGACTAGTTAGGAGGACTCGTAAGCTTACCAGTGAATATTGTTGAATACACTATATACCTTACGACTCATACGAGTCATACCCAATAGTTACGACTCAGATCCCCTAGTCGTAAAGAGTCCAGGAAAGACACACTGATACCAACTTTCCTGTATTTCATTTCCATTCCTTAGATATAACTAATTGGTCTTATGTAACAGGTACAAATGACTCCAAAAGTTTATTTATAATTAAAGTAAGTGTCAAATAATGGTTAAAAGAAGAAAATTGCCCCAAAGTATGATTATAAGTTGATAAATAAAGACACAAATAAATCAAGTAGTGATGTTGTAAAATACCTAGTAAAGGAGCAGGTTGAACCAAAAGACAAGAGACCAGCTCAAGGAAAAAAAATGGCTACAGATTAAGATACACCTCCAAAGTAATCAAAAAGGAAGAATCCCCATACCTTAATGCCATATTCACTATCCCAGTTGGAAGAGGGTTGCAGTAATGATAATAAGGAGAAAGAATCATACTTGGAAGAGAATGGTTGGGATGAGGAAGAAGGTGGTAATGATAAGGATGTTGAGTTGAGTTCTATAGATAGAATTTCTGAGAGTAAGACTGAGAAGGACGTGACTCTTTTTGACATACAGTACCCACCTCAAATCCTATTATTAATTAAACCTGCTCTGGCGCCCATCATTTAACGGTGTTGTTACCCCAGCATGAAGGATACCTATAATGGTGAGATAAGCATAAAACCTTCTCTGGGGAAAACAAAGAGGGGAACCTATCTTAAAATAAGGTTAACCACATCTGGCATGTCTGAGATGCCTGAGTTAAAAGCTCAATTTTAGCAATACAGATTTCATTAGATGAACTCAAAACTAGGAAAGTTTAGTCCTGTATTAGTTTGGGAATTCTACGCAGCCTACAAAAGAGAGTTGAAAATACAATATCTATAGGGAAATTTTTGGAAAGGTAGGGATCCAATCACATCATTGATGATTCACGGAGTATGGGTGATCATTTCTCCATGGAGTATTTAGACTTTCTTAAATGGACCAAATTTCTAACCACCAGTGAACACACCTAAGATTAAGTACTACATAAAGAAAATATGGAAAGTTATAAAGAAGTAAATGGGGTTTGCAGATAAGATGATGCACTTTTGGTAGAAAGAAAGTTTGATTACTATAAATGGGGAAGAAGTTAGTTCGGTGGTAGGTGGTCTAGGAGTAACCTCACAGCAGATTAAAAATTAGACTTTGAGTTTCGAGGTAAAAGCATAGTGGACGTTGGCTCAACATAGACTATTTCCCACCACTGGGGACAACATGCTTAGTTCGTTCAGTGCAACTTTGATAGTAGGACTCATAGTGGATTATGAGTTTGACGTAGGTTAATTCATATCCAGATAGCTATAGGACCGAGTAGTGGGCAGAGAAAAATTGGTTTTGGCATTCCCTATTTGATAACTTACACATGCTTGGAATCAGGGGTGCCAAAAATTCCTGAGATTGAACAGTTTATCGAGCCGAAGAGTACCACATACTTAGGGCTGATTGATGATGCAAGTAATCCCATGGAAAGGAAGACAAAGTAAGGTGATAAATTTACACCTTAGGCTATGAGGGACAGAGGAAAAAGTACCGAAGTTGTTGGACTAGATGGTGTCCTAGTTGAAGGTGTCCAATCTGAGCAAAAACAGTCTTACATAGAAGGCCCTCCAACATTCCAGTTTCACCACCTATTGCATCCCTACGTCTATCATTATCCAAATCTGCACCACCAGGGTATGTGATTCTTTCATAGGCTATTTTAAATAAAATTATGAAAAGGTTGGGAACTGTCAAAGAAAAGGTAAAATTGATACAGAAGAATCCATGAAAGATTAGATAATTTTGAGAAGAGACTCATACGTCAGTTGGCCAGTTGCCAAACCCCTAACATTGGAGAGATAAAAGCTGAGGTAGATAAGTTGTGGAAGCTACTTAATGAATTATATGAAAGGTCAGTTCTTCAGGCATCTGTTATAATGAAGATCGAGCCTGAGATAGAAATTGAAAACATTTTGATTATCCTAGTCAGAGAAGAAGGCAAAGAAAGAGAAAAAGAAAGGAAATAATAAGTTGAAGCACTGAAAATGGAAATTCAAAAAAGGCAATAACAACAAGTGTATAGAGTGAGAAGAACTAATAAGTTAGTGTCCAAGTGATGGTAGCTAGTGCCGATAGCTATAAACTGTAAGATGATGAAGCTGAGAGGGGTAGTGATGTATCCCTGACACTAGAAATAGCATTGAGCACATCAGTCACAACTGGTGCCACTACTGTAGAGATA
>NW_025862133.1:64325-70757 GCF_002878395.1 Capsicum annuum
TTGATAATTTTGGGGTAGAAGGGGTAGATAAATTGCATTAAAGGAGGCATTTTAGTCACTTTGTCCATATATATTCCTTCCCGCACCATTAACCTTCATCTTGACCAGCCAGACCTTGGTTATTCCAAACTAGGTAAGTCTACATTAGTGGCAAAAAATCCAAAGGGCAAGTCTGTTGTTCTACTTATTGTATTTGAATTTCTTTGCGAGAGTGAGTGTGAATTCTTTCATTATTTGAGCTCCTTTAGAGATTTTAATGTATTTTATGTGTGTGGATATAAATCTTGCTTATGAGAAGCATCGATAATTTAGGGTAGAAGGTGAATTCTTACTCTTTGTTTGGGTAAATGGGTGAAGTAAGTTGCATTTTGAAGATTGAGAAATTTTTTGAAGATTTTGTATTTTCTCATAAAGTGATTTGTTAATATGTAAATTCATTTGATACAAACTTGTATCCTTGGTTCATAAATATGTGCTTACTAGAAAAATCTTGGTTTACTTGTTGCCATAACATGTTTGGTAAGTCTTTGTAGAGCTTTGTTAGCTTATTCCTTTAGTATAGGTTTCTTTTGGGTGGACTTGAGTTAAATACCCTATTTGTTAAATTGTTCTTGATTTCTTAAGGACAAACAATAGTTTAATTTGTTGGTTTTAATAAGTCATTACTTTGAAAACTTACTAGCATCTTTTAAGCCTAAATTATCATGTCTTTTCATTGATTTGTTATTACTTTTTACTTAATGCTCATTTATGTAGGTAAAGGTGAAATGAGAAGATGACCAAGGAAACTTGATAAATGAGTTAAGGATAAGGTAAAAGAGAAGAAATATGAGAAAAAAAGAACAAAAGCTGAAATTGCAGACCCAGGAGTTGACCCTCTGTTACTTCGTTCGCTGACTGAGGGGCGCAATCACAATCAGTCAATAAGTCAAATAGAGTGTTATCAGGAAATGACTAACTTGATTGTGGGTGTTGCGGTAGATGTACAAATATAGCAATCGCGGCAGAGCAAAAAAGTTTCAATGGCATTTTTATAATATTTGGAAAATGTGGAATTGAGGCTTAAATAGGAGTTTTTAGTTCATTTTCACCCCATCTTTGATCTTACATATTATCCTATTCTTAGGTTAGGGTTAATCACTTGGATCTTGGAGCATGAATTTATACTAATTTGAGGCAAGAATTAATTAAAGAAACTCCAAAGTGAAGAATTGGCAAATCCCATTGAGGATTCATTGAAATTTAAAGCGTGGTTTGCATTCTCTTTATTTTTCATGAATCAAATTGATGAAGATTTTGGTATATTTTTGTTTATTATCATTATCAGTTTATAGTTCTTCCTCTAGGGATTATATTAGGATAGGGTTAAATTTATGAGTGGGTTTTGATGAATTTGTATAGATTCGAGTTTGTTGATGATGGGTTCTACTATTGCTTAGTTAAATTATTTGGGTTTTATGGGTGAAAGACCCAAATACCCAAAATGGGTTTGTGGCTGAAAACCCTAAACTCTTGAAAGCTCAAACCATCCTTAAAAAAGGGGTTTGGGTGAACTTTCAAAACCCATGACAACCTTGAAAAAGGGCTATGGGGGACAAAACAATAGTGGACAATAATGGAAGTAGATTACTATCTTTTTTCTATCTTAGAAATAAGTGTGAATAGAGAGTAGGTTATATTTTGGGCATCTTCCTAGAAATAGGGATGCCTAAATAAGATGTTGGGTGTCTTTAATTGACACACTCATTAGGTACTCAAAAGGGTCAATGAGTGACATCTTTGAGTCTTTATTGACAAACTATCCTCAAGGATTTTCAACCTAGCCTACCACATTATTAGCGATTAGAATTTGCACCGAATCATCATATTCCATGTATAACTTGCCCCTAAGAAATAATAATCCCAATATATGTGCATAATAGATTATACTCTAATTATTCTTTGTCTTGAATTAGTCGTTTACAAGCCCAAAATTAATCATATCTTTGAAAACCGTTAAAAAAACCCCAAATCTTTGTATCCTAAGTTTGAATTTAGTAAATACTTTCATTTCAAACTTATCCATTTTCCACTTATATTATTCCTCGTAGATTCGACCCTGACTCTTGTTGGGTTATTGTATTAACAACGACAACCTTACACTTAAATTGACGTGTAAGTTGAGCATTATCAGACTCGCACCTTCACGGTTAGCTATCAAACTCCGCCATTATTGCCTAACTAAAACCATTTCAAACTGATCAAACCATTATTCCATTATTATTAACCAAGGCTATAAGTAATGGTATTGTCATACCGACTATAGCTTGAAAACAATGTCCTAAGCCAACCTTTTTATGTAAAGAGATTCCTGTATACCCATAGATTACATTATCAAGTTAACTAGGGGAAGCCTATGTACCCCATAAGTTGTTCATTAACATGTTTACTTAGGGGAATTTCATCGTACCCCACAAGGATGCTCAATTAACCATAACCATGACCACCAAACCATTCCATTTAACCATTCCAAACTATTTAAACCATTTAGGGCTCCATTATCAAACCATACCATGCAATAGTTCCATTAAAAGTCCAATAATATGCTAAAAGCATTCTCATAGGCATTTTATCAAACATGTTGGGGGCATAGTATTTTCCAAAACTAATTCCAATTACCAATTAACCATTCCCATGCAAACAATTGTCCAAACCACCATTAAAGCATGCAAAAACATAATTAAATCATGGGAAACCATAACCAAGCACTTAATACCAAAACCCCAACATGTATTTGAATAAACGAAAACCATACAATAACCATGCCATGAAAACATTGTATAAAACATTCCTTTAGTTGGAGATAACAATGAGGTAGGAGTACATCCCTTAGATTACAAAGATTATGGAGAGAAATCACCCATATAATCCCCAAATTGATCCTCTAGATAGGAACCCTACCCTTCCTTTACTCAAGAGTCTTAGAGAGAATTAGAGATTATTTCTATGAGTTTAAGAATAGAATACTGGGGTAAATAACCTCCCAAGTGCGATATAAGTCATAGGGCCTTAAGAGATTTAAAGGGGAAATTTCAAAATTACCCCCAAATTTGAACTACTTAAAAGACCTGTCCGATGGTATGACTCACCCATATAAGTCATACCCTCTAATATGAGTGGTACCCACTACTTGTAACAAAGGCCTTCACTTTGGACCAACACTGTCCAACATACAACTCACCCAAACCAAGTCGTACCCAACCATATGACTAGTACCCCTAAATCGTATCCCTGGAAGAATATAATCAAAGAAAGTTTGCTCACTGCCTACCATACGAGCCCATGGTATGACTCATATCCAACCATTTAGTTTGTACCACCAAGTCATACCTATTACAGAAACCAATCCAACCAACCAAACAATACTGGTTAGTGTACGACTAAGCCTTACCAACCGTACCCCAACATACAACTTGTACCCTTAGTCGTATCTTGACCAGAAACTAGAAATCCATAAAATTTTCTTAGGTTTCAAAACCCAAGATGTTTCAAAGAAGTAATGAGATTTGGGATGAAAGGAAATCTGAGTCCCTAATTTATTAGTCCATATGAAGTACTATGGCATATTGGAGAGGTTGCCTATGAGTTGGACCTCCTACCAGAGTTAGCAGCTGTCCACCTAGTTTTCCATGTCTAATCCTAAAGAAGTGCATTTGGGACTCGTCTTTAGTATTCCCCCTAGAGATTAATGGGGTTAAGGATAACTTGTCCTATAAGGATATTTTGGTCGAAATACATTATAGGCAGGTCTGAATAGTAAGAAATAAGGTTGTGTCATCAGTAAAAGTTCTTTGGAGAAGCCAATTGGTTGAAAAAGCCACCTGGAAAGACAAAGACATAATGACAAAGAACCCTCATCTCTTTTCTTCTAATTGAGTCCCTATCGAAGGTAAATTATTCTTTCAGCAAATTCTTTCTCTTTAAGACAGTTTAAGTATTCTCATACCGTATCATGTGTCCATGAGCCATTGAATCCTTGTGATAGTTGTAAGTTTAGTTGTAAGTTAGTATAGAGATGTCTAATTTTCCCTAAAATCCTAATCCTAGATTTGACTCATTAGAGGGAGAATGTTCCTAAGGGAGAGATATTCTAATGCCCTATTTCTTTACTTTACTGTGGAACTTATAACTCACTAAATAAGTTGTGAAGACTCCTTAAGAGTCATGATGTGTAATCATAGTCAAGACACTATGGGGTGGATGAGGTTCTATTTTGCTTACAACTTATACTAAATAAGTCCTAGTGAGACTATATGAGTCATATAGTCCAATCATAATCAGCTTAGTGGGAAAGCCAAAAGTTTCTGGTCACATGATATCTCAAACATATGAGTCTTTATGAGTCTATACAAGTTATAAAGTGAGACTACAATAGTATTAGATCCCTAAGTTTCTATTTTGGTTATGTTTGGAGGTTATGAGTCATAGTGAATACTACGATTCTTATGGTATGACTCGTAGCAAGACTAGTAAGTACCTTTCCTATACTGCCAAGGTTATGATTCACTGGAAAGACTCATAGACAGACATCATAAGTCATAAAGTGACCCGTGACAATTGGCAGCCAAATTTCTATATATTCAATTAGGGGGTCTTTTGGTCTTTTCTCCTCTTAAAACTTCCAACACACAAGTTAAAACATAAAATTGGTGTTATTTCCACTATTCTTAATTACTTAACGACATCCTTTCTTCTCCCACTTGGAAGAATAATAAGGCTAGGTTTTCATATTCATATTCACTTCTCAAGTCTCTAAGTCTAAATTCCCTTTAAGAAAGTAAAGCAAATCTTGGTATATGGGGTTTGAGAAAGGATAATATTTCATCCTTGTCCCCAAAAACTTGATTTGAAAGTTGAATTTATATGATTTCAATTTGGGAATACCCAAACTCTCATATTCTTGAAGTTATGGCATTATTATGTGAATTTAAAGTTTTAAGTGCATAAGAGTTTGTCTTTGTTCATATATTAACTTGCATGATTTTCACTATGATATGTTTTTCATTATTTGGGCTTGGATTTTGATGAGTTGAGGCAAGGCCCTAATTTAAGTATCAAGCATAATATTATGCTATAACTTTCCTTGATAGAATGCATGAATTGCATGAAATAAGTACAAGTTGTTGAGTTCCATAAAGTTAAGTTTATAAGTTCAATTTACAAGTTTTACAATATGGTTAAGGTTTAATTTGATCTTATGATCTCAGTTAAGATTTGAAATCCATAATTTCACCCATTGGGTATGATTTAAGAATGAGATGCATAGTTTGTATCTAATTACAAACCCATATGCTATTTTAAGGTGGATTTCCTAAGTATGAGCATATCTATATATATATATATATATATTTAAGAGTAGTATTTAGCACCAAAAAGGGAATGTGGATGAGCGTATCCTAATTTATAAAAACTATAAGCCATTGTAGGTTTTAGTCCCAATATGGGTTAAGTTTAGTGATCACTATAAGTTATGTTTCTATTATGATGTCAAGGGTAGGACAACTCTCCCCAATGTGGGTAAGACATTGGACTCCATGATAACTCACATGGTTTTTGTTGATTATAAGAATCTCCTACAAGAAATAATAAAAGTAAAGATCATATAAACTAGGTATGATTACTCACTTAGCTTTACATTATGCTTTATAATTTATGTTTTATGATGCTTTAGTTTACAAATTTACTCAAGTTCAAGGCATGTCCTTTTACACTTGGCATGCATGATTTGCAGATTTATGTAGATCTGTCTTACATATGCATTCACCCCTATATACTCAGTGCATTCTAGAAGTACTGACCCATATATATTTATATGTGCTACATTGTCTTATAATGTAGGTTCTGGTACTTGCTACCTGCATCATAATTAATTGTGGGAATTATCTCCTTCATTTAGATACTTGGTAAGTCCTCATAGTCTGAGGATCAAATCAATTAATGTTTCAAACTTTATGGATGTTTCTTAATTAGTTTATTTCTTTTATGGGTCAGCTGGGGTGAGTCCCAGTGACTTTTTAAGTTATAAGATTAAAGACTTGTCAGACAATGTTTGTTTTATTTAAAGAAATTTTATTGAGATTTTGAAGTTGTAAGATTTCAAATAAGAGATTTAAAGGTTGGTTTCTCTCTAAAATTATATATATCTTAGTCCACCTTCCTAAGAGTTTAGTGCCAATTAGATATCATGGGTTAGCTTGAAACTATTTGTAGTCTTAACCACCATGTAACTTCTAGAAGATAGTCTCTACGTGTTATAAGTATCCCTTACTATCTCACTAGCTTTTGTAGAAACTTAGGTGTATCATTCATTCTGGTTATATGTTAAATGTATCTGCATAATCTTTAGAGCTCAGTTGACATTTTCCTACTAAGTACCACATGTTGGTATTCACT